>NC_057805.1:372090234-372093563 GCF_018294505.1 Triticum aestivum
GTACCTCTCCGGCGAGCCCCCCTCCCCGCTGCGGCTGGTTCTTCCTTAACTCCGGCAAGCCCCCCCACCCCCTGAATATCGACTGACCCAAAAGTCGATTCAGTCGACTGAAGTGTAGCTAAATCAGAGCAGCATCGCAAGCAAGATCAAGAGAGAGAGCAGCAGCGCGAGCAAGAGCAAGAGCAAGAGCAGACTAGGCAGGGGACTGAGAACAAGAGCAGAGCAGCAGCGCGAGCGAGAGCTAAAGCAGCAGTAGCTCCTACTGATGTGGACGTCGCCGCCGAGGGAGTGACGCCGTGGAGGAAGTGGCCGGCGACGCCGCCGTGGATGGAGCCGCGCCTTGTCGGCTCGGGACCGAGCGCCGGCAGCACCGTGAGATCGAATCAAGAAGAAAATGCGGTGATTAGTGTACAACCTCTTTGGTGGCGCCGATTAGGCCGCAGCTTCATCCGAGGAAATGGTTATGATGATGCTCTTCCGGTGGTGCAGGTGAAGACGGCGGTGTGGGAATGGAGGTGGCGCGAAAGACGAGGGGAACGTCGAGGCAGCTCCTTGGAGGTGGAGGACGGGGTGGCTGAACCGGCGGGACAACCATATCGACGACGGATCCTCATCCGGTACGGTGGATGAGGGACGTCGAGGTGTTGCTGTGGACGACGTTGATACGTCTCCAATGTATCTATAATTTTTGATTGTTCCATGCTATTATATATTATGTTTTGAATGTTTAATGGGCTTATTTATACACTTTTATATTATTTTTGGGACTAATCTATTAACCGGAGGCCCAGCCCAAATTGCTTCTTTTTTTGCCTATTTCAGTGTTTCGCAGAAAAAGGATATCAAACGGAGTCCAAACGGAATGAAAGCTTCGGGAACGTGATTTTCGGAACAAACGTGATCCAGAGGACTTGGAGTGGATGTCAAGCAACCAACGAGGCGGCCACGAGGCAGGGGGCGCGCCTACCCCCCCAAGCGCGCCCTCCACCCTCATGGGCCCCTCGTGGCTCCACCGACCTACTTCTTCCTCCTATATATACCTACGTACCCCCAAACCGTCAGAAGCGACCACGAAAACCTAATTCCACCGCCGCAACCTTCTGTACCCGTGAGATCCCATCTTGGGGCCTTTTCCGGCGTCCTACCGGAGGGGGCATCGATCACGGAGGGCTTCTACATCAACACCATAGCCTCTCCGATGATGTGTGAGTAGTTTACCTCAGACTTTCGGGTCCATAGTTATTAGCTAGATGGCTTCTTCTCTCTCTTTGGATCTCAATACAAAGTTCTCCTCGATTCTCTTGGAGATCTATTCGATGTAATCTTCTTTTGCGGTGTGTTTGTCGAGATCTGATGAATTGTGGGTTTATGGTCAAGATTATCTATGAACAATATTTGAATCTTCTCTGTATTCTTTTATGTATGATTGGTTATCTTTGCAAGTCTCTTCGAATTATCAGTTTGGTTTGGCCTACTAGATTGATCTTTCTTGCAATGGGAGAAGTTCTTAGCTTTGGGTTCAATCTTGCGGTGCTCGATCCCAGTGATAGTAGGGGAAACGACACGTATTGTATTGTTGCCATCAAGGATAAAAAGATGGGGTTTATATCATATTGCATGAGTTTATTGTAGCGACCAGACCTCAAATGGTCTGTGCTGCTGTGCACCAGTGTCATCCCTGGATCAGTAATGCTGACACGCACAGTACAAATGGAGGACTTATAACAGAGTAGCAATCACACACTTATTACATCGAATATCTCCAAAGAGATTAAGTATGATAAATATGGTTTAAGGCCATCTAAATACGATAACAGCGGAAGACTTGGAAGATAAGTGAGTCCATCAACTCCAGCGGCATCACTGAGTATAAGACCACGACCTAAGGCACCTTACTCGTCGTCTGAAAAGTCTGCAACATGAAACGTTGCAGCCTGAAAAACGGGTCAGCACATAGAATATGCTGGCAATGTAACACATAGAGAATAATGAACAATAATAATGCTATACTACATGCATATATGGCTGGTGGAAAGCTCTATGGTTAAAGTTTTTGTGAAAAGCCAACTTTTCCCTACTGCAAAGGAATAAATTTTATTTAACTATCATGGTGGTTGTGAAACATTGAGATGGTTGACAGCATCTCAATCCCAATTAAGTATCATCATTAATCCAACAATATTAATTAAAGTAACATGATGATGAGATTCAAATGATAATCCAGGTACTAGATACTCAAGTTGTCCATAACCGGGGACACGGCTAACCATGATTAGTTTGTACACTCCGCGAAGGTTTGCGCACTTTTCCCCACAAGACTCGATCGCCTCCGCTTGATTCTCGCACTGCATTATGTTTGAGAAACGGATGACCGAGACACAGTCTTTCAGGAACAATCACTCTTTACTCCGGGTGGACCGGTACACCTACTTTCCCCTACATCTGCTAGCCCACCTCTTCAAGAGATCATGTAACCTACTCAACTATGCTAGAGCCCATAATAGCTTGTGGCTGCACACGGAAGTTTCTAGCATGAATAATCTTATGATCCCTTTGAGCCTGGGTGGCGGTCCTTATACAAACAGACAACACTGGATTCTCCAGGTGCCTCAATCCACCCAGATGTGAGTTTTAGTTGCCACCTTAAGTAAACCATTATTAACAATCTCACATCTGTCATGAATATCTCTCAAACCCAATCCACGTCTACGAACATAGCATGGCAATATAATAGCAACGTAGAAGTAACTCCCAAGGGTTTGATAAGAAAACAGGTAATGGGTACTACCTCAACTACATCCCAAAATCCCACAATTTAATTAGATCCTAATCATGCAATTGTTTGAGGAAATGATCTAATGCAATAAAACTGGGTATGGAAAGTATGATCAAAGTGTTACTTGCCTTGCTGATGATCCGCGAAACCTAGCGATTCGAAGTAACAAGCGGCACACTCCGGGTACTCTATCGCAAACAAACAAGCAGACAATCAGTACTCATCTAATGCACAGGTAAAACTCGAATGAAAGATCCAACCAGAAAGTTCAACTTAACAACTCCGGTTTGCAAAAAGAATCAACTCGAACGAAGCAACGAAAGTCAAACTGCGAAAGAAACGAGCTTCGTTTACTAATCTGGATCTAGGTCAAATTTTACAGTAGCAAAAACTGGTTTGAGTAGGTTAAACGGAAAGAGAATTTCGAGACGAAACTCTAGGCGCTTGAATCGCCTGATTCCGATAAACGAGCGAAAAGTTAAACAGAAACGAAGATTCGATCAGAAATCGAGATCTGAGATAATCGCGGAAAAATCCGACGAAAAAGAAAAAC
>NC_057805.1:372393963-372476793 GCF_018294505.1 Triticum aestivum
CGAAGGACATCATCGAGCTGAACTTGTCCAGAACTCGGAGGTGCCGTACGTTCGGTACTTGATCGGTCGTAATGAGAAGAAGTTCGACTACGTCAACCGCATTGTCAAACGCTTCCGCTTTCGGTCTACGAGGGTACGTAGACACACTCTCCCCCTCTCGTTGCTATGCATCTCATAGATAGATCTTGCGTGAGCGTATGAATTTTTTAAAATTGCATGCTACGTTTCCCAACAATCCCTAATACCTTTGTCGTACTCTCGTGCAATGACAAGTGAATAAACACTCATCTTGAGAATAACACATCTAGCATGGAAAAATATCAGCCATCCCTACTGTTTCATGAGCGGTACGAGCACACAAAAAGGAAATTTATTTTGAAGATTAGAGATGGCACATACAAATTTGCATAGAGCGGCACAGAAATACCGCATATAGGTAGGTATAGTGGACTCATAAGGCAAAACTGGGTTTAAGGATTTTTTATGCACAAGTAGTGTTCCTACTTGGTTCAAGAGAAGGCTAGCAAAAAGGTCGAGAAGCATCAAACCAAGAAACGAAAAATCACATAAGCGAGCATTAAGCATAACTAACACCGAATGATGCACCACAAGTAGGATGTAATTTCATTGCATAACTATTGACTTTTGTGCTTGCATAGGGAATCACAAACCATAACACCAATATTCTTACTAAAGCACAGTTACTCATCAACATGACTCACATATCACTATCATCATATCGCAAAACTACTACAAAGAATCAAGTTTAATTTGTCCAATGATCTTCATGAATTTTTTTATTGTATCCCTCTTGAATATCTATCACTTTGGGACTAGTTTCATGTGTTGCTTTTGATAGCTCAAAGAAATCTAAGTGAAGAACATGAGGATACAATTTTTTGTCTCTCAAAATAATATAAGTGAAGCATGAGAGAATTTCTTCAAAAATTACTAACTCTCAAATAAATCTAAGTGAAGCATGAGAGCATTTCTTCAAAATTATTAAAGCACACCGTGCTAAAAAAGATATAAGTGAAGCACTAGAGCAATTCCATAGCTCAAAAAATTTAAGTGAAGCACAAACAACAATTCTTACAAATCATAGAATAATTTTGGCTCTCTGAAATAGGTGTGTTCAGCAAGGATACTTGACACAAAACAAAAAGCAAAACAAGCAAAGACTCATATAATACAAGACGCTCCAAGCAAAACTCATAATATGTGACGAATAAAAATATAGCTCCAAGTAAAATACCGATGGTCGTTAGAAGAAAGAGGGGATGCCACTCGGGGCATCCCCAAGCTTAGCTGATTGTTCATCCTTGAATATTACCTTGGGGTGCCGTGGGCATCCCCAAGCTTAGGCTCTTCTTACTCCTTTTTCCTTCATCCATCGTGATCTCACCCAAAACTTGAAAACTTCAATCACACAAAACTTAACAAAACCTTCGTGAGATCCGTTAGTATAACAAAGCAAATAACCACTCTAAGTACTGTTGCAAATCCATTCATATTTTATTATTGCATTATATCTACTGTATTCCAACTTTGCTATAACTCATACCCCCCGATAAAGTCCATAGATTCATCAAAATAAGCACACAATGCAAAGAAAACATAATCTGTCAAAAACAGAACAGTCGTAGCAATCTCAAAACATCATATACTTCTGTAACTCCAAAAATTCTGAAAAAGTAGGACAACGTGGGAAATTTGTATATCAATCTTGTGTACAAAATTAAGAGCAAAAGCTCATTTCTGCGATTTATTAAAATTATTTTACTGAGCGCAAAAGTTTCTAATTTTCAGCAAGATCAAATCAACTACCACCCAACATGATCCCAAAGGATTTGCTTGGCCCAAACACTAATTAAAACATAAGAAACACAATCATAATAGAGGGATAATTGTGCAAACACTCAAGAACAGAAAGAAAAAGGCAAAAATAAATTTTATTCATTGGGTTGCCTCCCAACAAGCGCTGTCGTTTTACGCACCTAGCTAGGCATAAAGCAAAGATTCAAGTATTGTCAACTTTATCCTTATTTCCCTTTGATGTGTTTTTGTCAGGAGGTTTTGCAAAAATAACTTGAAACACATTGTCCATATTAACTTTAGCACTATCAAGTTGCTTATCATCATATCTCCTTTGATTTCCAGCAACAATCCAAGAATAGTGTTGATTAACATCATTGAAAACTTGTTGGATTATATATAAAACGGGAATTTCCTTTTTAAGATTCTTATCGAAAATTTGATTATTTCCAAGCAAGTGTCTCAACATATAATCGCTATGTAGCGATCTCACCTCAGACAGTCAAATCTCTATGTTCAGTGTCATCCCTGGATCGGTAATGCTGACACACACAGTACTCGAAGGATTTATAACAGAGTAGCAATCACACACTTATTACATCGATGTCTCAAAAGAGAACTTATTACAATAAATATGGCATAAGTCCATCTAATTTAGATGACAGCGGAAGGCTTGGAAGATAAAGTGAGTCCATCAACTCCAACGGCATAGCTGAGTGCATGACAAACGACCTAGCGCACGTTACTCTTCGTCTGAAAAGTCTGCAACATGATATGTTGCAGCCCGAAAACGGGTCAGCACATGGAATATGCTGGCAATATAACACAGTAGAGCAATGAACAGATAAATGCTATCACTACATGCATGTATGGCTGGTGGAGGCTCTATGGTTATATTGTTTTTGCGAAAAGCCAATTTTTCCCTACAACAAAGGAATATATTTGGTTTAACTATCATGGTGGTTGATACATTGAGAAGGTTCCTCCAACTCAATCCCATTTAAGCAGTATTCGTAACCCAACAAATTAATTTAAAGTGATGAGATCAAATCAATAATTCAAGTACCAGATACTCAAGATGTCCATAACCGGGGACACGGCTAACCATGATTAGTTTGTACACTCTGCAGAGGTTTGCGCACTTTTCCCCACAAGACTCGATCTCCTCCGTTGGATTTCTCGCACTACATGGTGTTTGAGAAATGGATGAACGAGACACACTCTTTCAGAAACATTAACTCTTTACTCTGGGTGGACAGTTACACCTACTTTCCCCTACATCTGCTAGCCCACCACTGAAAGAGGTCATGCAACATACTCAACTATGCTAGAGGCCATAATAGCTTGTGGCTGCACACGGAAGTTTCTAGCATGAATAATCTTATGGTCCCTTTGAGCCAGGGTGGCTAACCATAGGATGATCACACGGGTACTCCGGGATATCCTAGGACAACACTGGATTCTCCAGGTGCCCGCAACCAATCCACCCAGATGTGTATGAAAGTTGCCACCTTAAGTTAACCATTAATTAACAATCTCACATCTGTCATGGATACTCTCAAACCCAATCCACGTCTACGAGCATAGCATGGCAATATAAGCATAACGAAGAAGTAACTCCCAAGGGTTTGATAATATAAGAGCAATAGTGTCGGTGTACAAAAAGAGGGGTGCGTTTTTGTACCCCTATACATGTGCACGGGCAGTCGGAGCCGCGCCTACGGTCACGCCAAGCAGAACAGGGGAGGTGACCCAAGGTAAGACCAAAGCCCAAGATAATAAGAGCAACGCCAAGGCCAAGACCACAAAGAGCACAGGGACGAAGCAGGTTCCCCCGGCAAGACCCTTGCCGGGGTAGCTTCACCAGCCCCGGCAAGATCCTTGCCGGTACAGCTCGCCCCACACCAATAGAGCGAGCCACCCTTGAGCCCACGGTCCCCAACGCCATCATCCACGTGGGGCCAGGGCTTGGGAAGGCACCTCTGTGGTGGCATGCAGATCTTTGTGAAGACATATTCAAGATCAGATGAGGATTAGAAGACGACGATCCTCGGCAAGATCCTTGCCGAGGAAGGCCACCAGACCCCTGGCAAGGCCCTTGCCAGGGACGACAGCGCGCCACGGCAAGACCCTTGCCGGGCCACCCGGCAAGGCCCCCACCAAGGACGCTAGCAGGGCCACCGCCAGGCCCACGCCGACCAAGCTTCCATCGCCGTTCACATGCGGCTACCAGCCCAACCAGCTGGGCGGGCACCTGCATGACAACATGCAGCCCCCAGGCCAACTCATCGAGCGCCTGTGTGGCGGCATGCAGATCTTCGTGAAGGCTCCACCACCACTCCACCCAGCTGCCTGCCTACCTACATGGCGCCGCACGCATCGCTGGCCAAGGCGCGTGTCGGAGCGAGGAGGAGCGGCGACGGACGGGACGGGCCTCACCCCCGTCCCCGATAAAGCAAGGGGACACCTAAGCTATGCATTAAATGCGTCTTGTCCTGTAAAACGAGCGATAAGCTCAGGGCACAGACGCCTTTCCACCTCCTATGTGCCACTATGGCAGCCCCTTCCGACTATAAAAGGAGGCCCATGGCATACTGGAGAAGGATTCGGCTCTTTCGAACCTCGCACTGACCACAGCTAGTTCGAGAGCTCAAGAATTCTCTGAAATACACCCACCAAAGCAGGACGAGGGTTTTACGCATCCTCGCGGCCCGAACCTGGGTAAACGATCCTTGTGCTGTCTACTAGCCCTGCTCTTCTCGCAACCCCGCGCCCCGGCAACCGTAGTAGGGATTCTTGTGATCCCATAGGTGTCGTTCCACACCGACATCTTTCGCGCCAGGTAGGGGGCGCAATTGTGAGAATCTGGTCTAGTAGTTAGCCTAGCAGTTCTTCGTCGCCATGGCTCCTAAGAAGAAGACGACCACGGCGATCGGCTCGTTGGGAGCCGAGCGGCCCGTGCCGGTGCAGACGAGCAGTGGATCGGTCGCGGACAGGATCCGGGCCGCGGTCCGCGAGCACCAGCATCGCCCAGGCAGTCAGAGCCTGGCGAGTATCGTCGTTCGTGCGCTAGACGACCGGCCGCACGTCGCCAGATCCAAAGACGGAGCCGGACCCCCCGCAGGTGGCGCGGGGCCCTCCAGGGGTGTCGTTGTGCCACCTCCGGGCGGCGCAGCGACCTCCAAGACGCCCACACCGGCGACCACCGCGCGCTCTTCCCATGGTGTGCGCGCTGAGCAGCGTCACCACGTTGGTGACCCTGGGCACCGCCATGGGAAGAGCCCTGTGCGTCATTCGCAAGATGAAGGGGTTCAGCACGCTCGCCGAAGCGCTGGCGAAAATGGCACGCAGCCGCTGGGTCGTAACGGAGCTCCTTCTAACGTAGTTAGAAGTCGAAGCGCGCCACGATCCACGCAGCTGTCTCCGCCGCCCACGCCAGCGGAAGCTTTGGCGCGCGCGCAGCTGCTCCTCGGCCTCCCTCCTGTTGCGGAGAAGCTCGACGAGTGGAGGGCCACCATCCGGAGCCTCGTCGCCGTCGCAAACAAAGACGATCCGCGATCGGCGGGGCCCTCGAGTCGGTGCTCCACCGAGCCACCACATGCTGGCACTGGGAGGACCGGGGGAGCTGCGGCCACGGTGCACTCTCCTCCTCCTCGCCAGGCGCCGCGGGCGTCGGCCCGTCGCCACGACGCTTGTGATAACATCTCCATAGCATCGTCCGATCCGCGGACCCTCCGCGACCAGCCCCAGGTCCTTCAGGAGCGAGCTCACGAAGACGCTCGAACCACCGTCGAGCGCCGGCGGGAAACGCGCCGCCAGTCGGACAAGCGGGCGGAACCCGCTATGGACCACCCGGCACCGGGGGGCCCCAGTGGCCTACCTTACGAGGTGGGCTGCCCGGCCTTTACCTGTGAGCTGCGGCAGTTCCAGTGGCCGTCCCACCGCACGTTCAAGCCTGATGTCGGCGAGAAGTACACTGGCAAGACCCATCCGTCCGAGTTCCTCAGCATCTACACCATCGCGATGCAGGCTGCTGGAGCTCGCGACGACAAGGTGCTCACCAACTATTTCCCGCTGGCACTGAAGCCCAATGTGATGTCTTGGTTGATGCACCTGCTGGTGGATTCCATTTCTTCTTGGTCGGATCTTCACAGGAGGCCACCAAGCTCATGGCCAGGCCAGTGATCTGCATATCATTCCCCAGAAGGAAGGGGAAACCCTGCGCAAGTACATCCAGAGATTCAGCCGGGTGCAGTACAACATCCCCGACGTTCATCCTACCGCTGTGATCAGCGCGTTCCACCAGAACGTGCGCAACCGCAAGATGCGCGAAGAGCTAGCGATGACCAAAGTTAAGGATGTGGCCGAGCTCTATGTTCTGGCTGATAGGTGCGCCCGGGCTGAAGAGGGAAGGAAGTACCCCGGCGAAGACGCCGGCGCGGAAACCGACTCTACCGATGAAGACGCCGCCACCCCGACGAAGAAGGGCCGGCGTCGCAACAGGAAACGCAAAGGCAAGGACGTGCTTGCCGTTGAGGGATCTGACGATACCGGTGCCGGCAAGAAGGTCAAGGCAGAAGCCCCCGGCAAGGAGATTGCCGGGTGCGCCGCCTACCGGGCCTTGGCGGCTACCGACAAGCCAGGAAGCTCCAACAAGCAATACTGCAAGATCCACCGCACCAAGGGCCACGACCTCCAGAACTGCCGACAAGTCGAGCTGCTTGCTGAGAAGCAAAAGGCTGAGTACGAGAGGCGGGACAAGGAGAAGGACCAGGAGGGTGCTGAGGGATCCGGCAAGAAGCATGGCGGCCAAGGAGTCCGCCCCGGCAAGGACAACCAGCAAGAGAGGCCCGCCCGGGGCCGCGACAAGAAACAAGAAGACGATGATCACGACGAGGACGACGAGTCTGGTGAGCAAGGGTTCCAGAAGGCTACGGAGGCCATGTGCGACGATGGCGGCGCCTAGCTGCATACCTCTCACCGCCAGCTCAAGCAGTGGGCGCGTGAGATTACAGCAGCAGAGCCATCGTTCGACGCTCAGAAGCCGCTGAAGTGGTCCAGCACGCCCCTCATCTTTGACGCCGAGGACCACCCTGACCGCACTGCCGCGGTTGGGTGTTTGCCATTGTTGGTCTCACCAACGATGCACAACCTCAGGGTGAACAAGATGTTGGTTGACGGTGGGGCTGGCCTGAACCTGTTCTCGCCTGTCGTGATCAAAAGGTTGCAAATCCCTGATGGAGACCTCGAGGAAACGGGCACGTTTCAAGGGGTCAATCCGGGGAGGAGCCAGCCGAAGGGAAAGGTCACACTGCCCGTGACATTTGGAGGAGGGTTGAACTACAGGATGGAGAGGATCGTCTTCGATGTGGCTGAGATCCCCTTGCCCTACAACGGGATCCTCGGCCGCCCGGCACTAGCCAAGTTCATGGCGGCATCACACTACGCCTACAACATGCTAAAGATGCCCGGGCCGTTGACCATCATCTCCGTCCCCTCCGACAAGAAGGGCACGCTGATCTGCGCCGACCAACTCTACCAGGAAGCAGCTGCAGCAGCTGCCGTCAAGGCACCTGCTCCTGCCGCTGAAGGCCCGGGAGGGAAGAAGAAGCCCGGCAAGACCTCTCGCACCCACTCCGGCAAGCGCACCTCCTCGGAGTGTTGTGCTACCGTCGAGGACGTGCCAGAGAGCTCTACTGACAAGAGCAAGAGATCCAGAGCCGAGCCGCCGCAGACCAAGAAGGTGCCCATCAGGGAGGATGGCACGGGAGGGGCCTTCACCATAGGCTCCACCCTCGACAGCAAATAGGAAGGCGCGCTCATCACCTTCCTGCGGGCGAATGTCGACGTGTTTGCGTGGCAAGCATCCGACATCCCCGGTGTTCCCAGGGAGGTGATTGAGCACCACCTAGTTGTCTGCCCCCACGCGCGGCCCGTCAAGCAGAAGGTCAGAAAGCAGGCTCTGGAGAGGCAGGAGTTCATCACAGAGGAGATCAGGAAGTTGGAAGCGGCAGGTTTGGTGAGAGGAGTGCTCTGATATGTCTTCGTCGTATCTACTTTTCCAAACACTTTTGCCCTTGTTTTGGACTCTAACTTGCATGATTTGAATGGAACTAACCCGGACTGACGTTGTTTTCAGCAAACTTTCCATGGTGTTATTTATGTGCAGAAACAAAAGTTCTCAGAATGACCTGAAACTCCACGGAACATCTATTTGGAAAATAAGAAAAATACTGGAAGAAAAGTCCACATCAGGGGGCCCACACCCTGTCCACGAGGGTGGGGGGGCGCCTGCCCCCTGGGTGCGCCCCCCTACCTCGTGGGCCCCCTGACGCTCCACCGACCTCAACTCCAACTCCATATATTCACTTTCGGGGAAAAAAAATCAGAGAGAAGGATTCATCGCGTTTTACGATACGGAGCCGCCGCCAAGCCCTAAAACCTCTCGGGAGGGCTGATCTGGAGTCCGTTCAGGGCTCCGGAGAGGGGGATTCGTCGCCGTCGTCATCATCAACCATCCTCCATCACCAATTTCATGATGCTCACCGCCGTGCGTGAGTAATTCCATCGTAGGCTTGCTGGACGGTGATGGGTTGGATGAGATTTATCATGTAATCGAGTTAGTTTTGTTAGGGTTTGATCCCTAGTATCCACTATGTTCTGAGATTGATGTTGCTATGACTTTGCTATGCTTAATGCTTGTCACTAGGGCCCGAGTCCCATGATTTCAGATCTGAACCTATTATGTTTTCATGAATATATGTGAGTTCTGATCCAATCTTGCAAGTCTATAGTCACCTACTATGTGTTATGATCCGGCAACCCCGAAGTGACAATAATCGGGACCACTCCCGGTGATGACCATAGTTTGAGGAGTTCATGTATTCACTATGTGTTAATGCTTTGTTCCGGTACTCTATTAAAAGGAGGCCTTAATATCCCTTAGTTTCCAATAGGACCCCGCTGCCACGGGAGGGTAGCACAAAAGATGTCATGCAAGTTCTTATCCATAAGCACGTATGACTATATTCGGAATACATGCCCACATTATATATGTGAATTGGAGCTAGTTTTGTGTCACCCTATGTTATGACTGTTACATGATGAACCGCATCCGGCATAATTCTCCATCACCGATCCAATGCCTACGAGCTTTTCACATATTGTTCTTCGCTTATTTACTTTTCCGTTGCTACTGTTACAATCACTACAAAACCCAAAAATATTACTTTTGCTATCGTTACCGTTACTTCCATACTACGTTGCTACTAAATACTTTGCTGCAGATATTAAGTTATCTAGGTGTGGCTGAATTGACAACTCAGTTGCTAATACTTGAGAATATTCTTTGGCTCCCCTTGTGTCGAATCAATAAATTTGGGTTGAATACTCTACCGTCGAAAACGGTTGCGATCCCCTATACTTGTGGGTTATCAAGACTATTTTCTGGCGCCGTTGCCGGGGAGCATAGCTCTATTCTTTGAGTCACTTGGGATTTATATCTGCTGGTCACTATGAAGAACTTGAAAGACGCTAAGACAAAAATTCATCCCTCAACTACGAGGGGAGGTAAGGAACTGCCATCTAGCTCTGCACTTGATTCACCTTCTGTTTTGAGTAAGCTTGCGACACCTGAACCTGCTTCTGCTATTAATTCTGATATGTCGCATATTATTGATGATGCCACTTCTGCTATGCATGATACTTATGATGAAACCACTTTTATGCTTGATACTACTGTGCCACTTGGTGAATTTCTTGATGAACAACTTGCTAGGGCTAGAGAGAATGAAATTACTGAAACTAATAATATTGAAGATAGTGATGATGAAGACTCTCCCCCTAATTAATATGAATTGCCTGTTGTTCCTGACAGTTATGTTTTGGATGAAGAATCTGCTAGAGCCATTCTTGCTTGCAATGATAGAAGTGATCTTAAGAAATTATTAGCTAAATGGAAGCAGCGATCTCTTAATGCTAGAATGAAACCTGACCCTGCTTTTGCTACTTCACCTATCTGTGTTACTGATAAGGATTATGAAATCTCTATTGATCCTGATATAATTACTTTGGTTGAATCTGATCCTTTTTATGGCTATGAAACTGAAACTGTTGTGGCACATCTTACTAAATTAAATGATATAGCCACCCTGTTCACTAATGACGAGAGAACTCGCTACCTTTATATCCTTAAAATATTTCCGTTCTCATTAAAGGGTGATGCTAAGATATGGTTTAACTCTCTTGATCCTGGTTGTGTGCGTAGTCCCCAGGATATGATTTATTACTTCTCTGCTAAATAGTTCCCTGCTCATAAGAAACAAGCTGCCTTAAGGGATATATATAACTTTGTGCAAATTGAAGAAGAGAGTCTCCCACAAGCTTGGGGGAGGCTTCTCCAATTACTCGATGCTTTGCCTGATCATCCTCTTAAGAAAAATGAAATACTTGATATCTTTTACAATGGACTAACCGATGCTTCCAGAGATTACCTGGATAGTTGTGTTGGTTCTGTTTTCAGGGAAAGAACACCGGATGAAGCTGAAATTCTACTAAATAATATGTTGACAAATGAAAATAATTGGACACTTCCTGAGCCTATTCCTAAACCAACTCCGAAGAAAAGAGGTGTTCTATTTCTCAGTCCTGAAGATATGCAAGAAGCAAAGAAATCTATGAAAGAAAAGGGTATTAAAGCTGAAGATGTTAAGAATTTACCTCCTATTGAAGAAATACATGGTCTTAATTTACCGCCTGTTGAAGAAACATATGATCTTAATCCTTCACCTATTGAAGAAACACATGGTCTTGATAACCCGACACAGGTAGTAAAGGTAAATTCTCTCTATAGATATGATAAAGCTGAAACCCCTCCTACTAAGTTTGCTAGCCAATGTTTGGATGAGTTTGACAACTTTATGGTTAAGCAAGAAGACTTCAATGCTTATTTTGGTCGACAATTAAAACAAAATGCTTATATGATTGAACATTTGAGTAATTACATGGCTAATGTTAAAGGTGAACTTAAACTCATTAGTAAACATGCTTCTATGGTTACCACTCAAGTACAACAAGTACTTCAAGCTCAGAATGATTTGCTCAATGAATTGAATAGTAAGAAAAATGATTATGCTGTTAGAGTGGCTACTAGAACTAGTAAAATGACTCAGGAACCTTTGTATCCTGAAGGCCATCCTAAGAGAATTGAGCAAGATTCTCAAAGAAATAATATAGATGCACCTAGTCCTTCTAAAAAGAAGAAAAAGAAAGATGATAGGACTTTGCATGCTTCTAGTGGACCTATTGCCAAACCACCTGAGAATCCAAATGATATTTCTATTTCTGATGCTGAAACACAATCTGGTAATGAACATGAACCTAATGAAAATATTAATGAAGATGTTCATGATGATGCTCAACCTAGTAATGATAATGATGTAGAAATTGAACCTGATGTTGATCTTGATAACCCACAATCAAAGAATCAACGTTATGATAAGAGAGACTTTGTTGCTAGGAAACATGGTAAAGAAAGAGAACCATGGGTTCAGAAACCCATGCCTTTTCCTCCCAAAACATCCAAGAAAAAGGATGATGAGGATTTTGAGCGCTTTGCTGAAATGATTAGACCTATCTTTTTGCGTATGCGATTGACTGATATGCTCAAAATGAATCCTTATGCTAAGTATATGAAAGAAATTGTCACTAATAAAAGAAAGATACCGGAAGCTGAAATTTCCACCATGCTAGCTAATTATACTTTTAAGGGTGGAATACCTAAGAAACTAGGAGATCCAGGAGTACCAACTATACCATGCTCCATTAAAAGAAACTATGTTAAAACTGCTTTATGTGATCTTGGAGCCGGTGTTAGTGTTATGCCTCTCTCTTTATACCGTAGACTTGATTTGAATAAGTTGACACCTACTGAAATATCTTTGCAAATGGCTGATAAATCAACTGCTATACCTGTCGGTATTTGTGAGGATGTGCCTGTTGTGGTTGCAAACGTTCCTATTTTAACGGACTTTGTTATTCTCAATATCCCCGAGGATGATAGTATGTCTATTATTCTTGGAAGACCTTTTTTAAATACTGCAGGGGCTGTTATTGATTGCAACAAAGGCAATGTCACTTTTCATGTTAATGGTAATGAGCATACGGTACACTTTCCGAGGAAACAACCTCAAGTCCACAGTATCAATTCTATTGGGAAAATTTCATCGATTATTTTTGGAGGTTTTGAATTTCCTCTTCCTACTGTCAAGAAGAAATATGATATTCTTATTATTGGGGATGTGCATATCCCCGTTGAGGTAACATAGTGTTATTCGAAATTTCTCCGGGTCCATGTTATTCAGAATGAGTTTGTTAACAAGACTTGATCAACCTTGTTAGTGGATTCCTTTTGATGAGCATGAGATGGATGAAACTAGAAGCACAACCTTCTGTAATCTCTCTTTACTTTCTGTTATTTAGTTGAAATAAAGCAAAAATAGTATTTTCCTGTCTGTTTTCTGATTTATCCGTGCAATAAAAAAATACCCCGAAAATAAAAGTTCTCCAAATGCCCTGAAAATGGAATATGATTTTTTCTGGAATATTTGAGAATATTTTGCACTGAGAACACAGCAGGGGGGCAAGCACCTGGCCACGAGGGTCCAGGGCGCGCCCCCTGCCTCGTGGGCCCATGGCTGCTCCCCTCCACTTATTCCTGCACCCACACACTTCTTCCTCCCAAAAAATCACCATCCAGCTCAAGCACGAGTTCTAGCTCATTTTGCTGCGTTTTTCGATCTCCTTGCTCAAAGCACCTCTCACAAAACTGCTTGGGGGGATTGTTCCTTGGTATGTGACTCCTCCATTGGTCTAATTAGTTTTTGTTCTAGTGCTTTATTCATTGCAAATTTGTGCTGCCTAGGTGACCATGTTCTTGAGCTTGCATGTCAAATTTATATGGTTCCAAGTAGTTCTAATGCTTGATAAAGGCTCTAGGCACTTGTAGGAGTAGTTGCTATCAATTTTGTTGAGTTTGGTTTACTTTTATTTGAAGTTACTAAAAATTTCAGAATTTTTCAGAAAATAATGAAGAGATTTTTGAGGGGCTCATCGAGCCGAAGCTCGAAGGAAAGCAAAGTGAAGAAGCACAGAGGCCCAAATATAATTTGCCTCGCACCGCGGAGGTCCGGCCGTGTGAATGGCCTTCCAATGATTTCTTGAGAGAAGCCGGGATTTATGATGATTTTTACGAATTGGCTGAGAATGCAGGCCTCACCGACTTCCTCCGCGACCAACGCAATCAGTATCTCTTACTCACCAATACTTTTGTGCAAAACTTCTACTATTTTCCTAAGGAATCACCTCCTTCAGTAGAGTTTCATTTATATGATGTTGTTAAGAAGATGCCACTAGATGAATTTTGCAAGATCTGCAAAATACCTTTTGAGGGTAGTTTAGATGAACCACATCGTAAAGATGTGGATGGGTTTATTGACACTATCACTGTGGGGGAAACCAGGAAGGTTTCCGATGCAAGAATCACTAGCATACATTTTCCTGTTTTACGCTACTTTGCTATATTTGCTAGTCGTTGCTTAATTGGTCGCGGAAACTGTGGAAACCTTAGTGTTCCTGATATTATCATTTTGTTCCATGGTTTATTCTGCGATAACACTGTTAGTATGGGCGGTATTATTGCCAAACGGTTAAGTCTGAACCGTACAAAGGGCCCCATCTTTGGAGGTATTTATGCTTCACGCCTTGCCGCACATTATAACATACCTATTAGGCACTAAGAAAAAGAAGAAAAATTGCTGCCCACTGCTTATTTAGATTATAAGAGTATGGTAACGCATGACTTTATTGTTAAGAATAGGGAAGGAGCGCTTAAATACAAATTGTTCTTTGATAAACATCACCCTGAGACTATTACCTTGCCTGCTCCCTCCTTGTTTAATTTATCTGAAGGTCCGTATCTCGTTCCGTTGGCGGCCATTCATGCCCACCGGAACCCTACACCAGCCACGGAGCCGGAACCACAATCTGAACCTCCACGACAGTCTAACTATTATTGGGATCCGGAGATGATTTCTAACCAGTGGCAATCAGAGTCTTCTTCATCTCAGTACGACCCCAGCTACAACTATGGATATCCGCCAGTCCATCCGTGGCAATAAACCAACTTAGGCCAAAAGCCTAAGCTTGGGGGAGTACGTATTTCTCACCGACATTACATTTATGTTTACACACTCATTGCTAGATGTCGGTGCTCATACTCTTTCACTGTAATATCCATGCTAGTTTATTTTCTTTTTCTTGTTTTCTTCTTGTGTGTTTGTTAAACCTTAAGAAAAACCAAAAAAATTAGTGTAGCTTTTAGTTAGTTTACTTTTCTTACTGTAGTAGTAATAATTAAAAAGGAAAACCCAGAAAGATTTCCCGTTCTTCTTTTGCTTATTGGGAGCTTTCCCATGTAAATAGTTTTATTTCTTTTCTTTTCTTTGGGGGTCGATAGGAGAAGACCATGATTAAATTGTTGAAGTGGCTTTTATATGCATTATTGTTGATTTAACCAAGAGCCCATATTGCCTTGTCTTCTCCTGTTTATTGAATGCTCGCAGATTCCAGCTTAGTCCAATGCACGTGCACTCTTATTATTTTCACCTCGTTCGGTCGTGCAAGTGAAAGGCAATTATGACAATATATGATGGACTGATTGAGATGAGAGAAGCTGGTATGAACTCGACCTCTCTTGTTTTTGTAAATATGATTAGTTCATCATTCCTGATTCAGCCTATTATGAATAGACATGTTTGCAATGACAATTAGAGATCATAGTTGCTCGTGCCATACTTGATTAGCTATGAGTTATAATGGTTTACCTTGCGGGCCAACATGCTATTAAAATGGTTGTGATGTGGTATAGTGGGGTGGTATCCTCCTTTGAATGATTTAAGTGACTCGACTTGGCACATGTTCACACATGTAGTTGAAACAAATCAACATAGCCTTCACGATATTTATGTTCATGGTGGATTATATCCTACTCATGCTCGTACTCAATGTCTATTATTTTTAATGCATGTTCATGATTGTTGTCGCTCTCTAGTTGGTCGCTTCCCAGTCTTCTGCTAGCCTTCACTTGTACTAAGCGGGAATACTGCTTGTGCATCCAATCCCTTAAACCCCAAAGTTATTCCATATGAGTCCACTATACCTTCCTATATGCGGTATCTACCTACCGTTCCAAGTAAATTTGTATGTGCCAAACTCTAAACCTTCAAATGAAATTCTGTTTTGTATGCTCGAATAGCTCATGTATCAACTAGGGCTGTCCGTATCTTCCATGCTAGGCGGGTTATTCTCAAGAGGAGTGGACTCCGCTCCTCATTCACGAGAAAATGGCTGGTCACCGGGATGCCCAGTCCCATGCTTTATGCAAACTAAATCAAAATAATTGCAAACAAAACTCCCCCTGCGACTGTTGCTAGTTGGAGGCACTCGTTGTTTCGAGCAAGCTATGGATTGATGCTTATTGGTGGAGGGGGAGTATAAACTTTACCATTCTGTTTGGGAACCGCCTATAATGTGTGTTGCATGGAAGATATCGCCATCTCTTGGTTGTTATGTTAACAATGAAAGTATGCCGCTCAAAATATTATTTATTTCTATTTGAAAACCGAGCTCTGGCACCTCTACAAATCCCTGGTTCCCTCTGCGAAGGACCTATCTATTTACTTTTATGTTGAGTCATCACCCTCTTATTAAAAGCACTAGCTGGAGAGCGCAGCTGTCATTTGCATCCATTACTATTAATTTATATTGGGTATGACTATGACTGGATCTCTTTTACCATGAATTACAATCTCTAGTCAGTCCTTGATCTTTAAACGTGCTCTGCATTTATGTTTTGCGGTCTCAGAAAGGGCTAGCGAGATACCATCTTGTTATATCATATCATGATTGTTTTGAGCAAGTGTTCTCATCCGAGATTTATTATTATTGCTCGCTAGTTGATTATGCCATTGATATGAGTAAACATGAGACCTAAGAGTTATTGCGAATGTGGTTAGTCATAATCTTTGCTGAAAACTTGAATGCTGGCTTTACATATTTACAACAACAAGAGCAAACTGAGTTTGTAAAAGTTTTTCTATATCACTTTCAGTTTATCAACTGAATTGCTTGAGGACAAGCAAAGGTTTAAGCTTGGGGGAGTTGATACGTCTCCGTCGTATCTACTTTTCCAAACACTTTTGCCCTTGTTTTGGACTCTAACTTGCATGATTTGAATGGAACTAACCCGGACTGACGCTGTTTTCAGGAGACTTTCCATGGTGTTATTTATGTGCAGAAACAAAAGTTCTCGGAATGACCTGAAACTCCACGGAACATCTATTTGGAAAATAAGAAAAATACTGGAAGAAAAGTCCATGTCAGGGGGCCCACACCCTCTCCACGAGGGTGGGGGCGCGCCTGCCCCCCTGCGCGCGCCCCTACCTCGTGGGCCCCCTGACGCTCCACCGACCTCAACTCCAACTCCATATATTCACTTTCGGGGAGAAAAAAATCAGAGAGAAGGATTCATCGTGTTTTACGATACGGAGCTGCCGCCAAGCCCTAAAACCTCTCGGGAGGGCTGATCTGGAGTCCGTTCAGGGCTCCGGAGAGGGGGATTCGTCGCCGTCGTCATCATCAACCATCCTCCATCACCAATTTCATGATGCTCACCGCCGTGCGTGAGTAATTCCATCGTAGGCTTGCTGTACAGTGATGGGTTGGATGAGATTTATCATGTAATCGAGTTAGTTTTGTTAGGGTTTGATCCCTAGTATCCACTATGTTCTGAGATTGATGTTGCTATGACTTTGCTATGCTTAATGCTTGTCACTAGGGCCCGAGTGCCATGATTTCAGATGTGAACCTATTATGTTTTCATGAATATATGCGAGTTCTTGATCCAATCTTGCAAGTCTATAGTCACCTACTATGTGTTATGATCCGGCAACCCCGAAGTGACAATAATCGGGACCACTCCCGATGATGACCATAGTTTGAGGAGTTCATGTATTCACTATGTGTTAATGCTTTGCTCCGGTACTCTATTAAAAGGAGGCCTTAATATCCCTTAGTTTCCAATAGGACCCCGCTACCACTGGAGGGTAGGACAAAAGATGTCATGCAAGTTCTTATCCATAAGCATGTATGACTATATTCGGAATACATGCCTACATTATATTGATGAATTGGAGCTAGTTCTGTGTCACCCTATGTTATGACTGTTACATGATGAACCGCATCCGGCATAATTCTCCATCACCGATCCAATGCCTACGAGCTTTTCACATATTGTTCTTCGCTTATTTACTTTTCCGTTGCTACTGTTACAATCACTACAAAACCCAAAAATATTACTTTTGCTATCGTTACCATTAGTTCCATACTACTTTTCTACTAAATACTTTGCTGCAGATATTAAGTTATCCAGGTGTGGTTGAATTGACAACTCAGTTGCTAATACTTGAGAATATTCTTTGGCTCCCCTTGTGTCGAATCAATAAATTTGGGTTGAATACTCTACCCTCGAAAACGGTTGCAATCCCCTATACTTGTGGGTTATCATGCTCCACCCGACGTGGTTGGCCAATCCGGTAGTGGTGCGCAAGGCGAATGGGAAGTGGAGGCTGTGTATTGATTACACACATATCAATAAGGCTTGTCCTAAGGACCCTTCCTGTTGCCGCGCATCGACCAGATTGTTGACTCCACAGCCGGGTGTGATCTGTTATCATTCCTCGACACCTACTTAGGCTACCACCAGATCTTCATGACAAGTGAGGATGAAGAGAAGACAGCATTCATCACCCCATGTGGTACGTATTGCTTTTTATGGATGCCTTTCGGGTTGAAGAGTGCTGGCTCAACGTTCGCAAGAGCAGTCCAAATTGGTTTTGAACCTCAGTTCCATAGAAATATGGAGGCATACATGGATGACATAGTGGTCAAAACCAAGGACGGGCCAACTCTTGTGCAAGATCTGGAAGAGACATTTGCCAACCTGCGCAAGATCAACCTCAAGCTCAACCCTGAGAAGTGTGTCTTCGGGTTCCATCCGGCAAGCTTCTCGGGTTCTTTGTGTCGCAGCGCGGGATCGAGGCAAACCCAGACAAGATCAAGGCTATTGAGCAGATTGAGGCACCCAAGCGGATCAAAGATGTGCGTCGGCTCAGCGGCTGCGTTGCCGCCATGAGCCGATTCATCTCCAAGTCCGCCGAGCGCGCCCTTCCCTTCTTCAAAATCTTTAAAAAGGCAGGCCCAATGGAGTGGACACCAGAAGCCGAGGCAGCATTGCAGGATCTGAAGAAATACCTTTCCTCCACGCCAATACTGGTTGCGCCTAAACCACAAGAGCCGTTGCTGCTGTATCTGGCGGCGACGAATCAAGTGGTCAGCGCCGCGCTGGTGGAACAGAGGGAGGTCAACGAGGAGGCAGTGACGGCGGCAGAACCAGCGGATGGCAAGCCCAAAATTCCCCCGGCAGGGCCTGGTGCCGGCAAGGCGAGGCCCCCTGCAGAGTCTGATGCCGCCGAGGCAGTGCCCTTGCAGTCAAGTGAGGTGGTGCAGAAGAAGAAGAAGATGCAGCACCCGGTTTACTTTGTCAGCTCCCTCTTGCAGGGAGCTAGATCGAGGTACTCCGGTGTGCAGAAATTGCTCTTCGGCCTCCTTATGGCCCCGAGGAAGCTGCGTCATTACTTCCAAGCCCACGAGATCACTGTCGTCACCCGCCTCCCATTGGAACGGATACTGCACAACCCAGATGCGACTGGAAGGATTGTGGAATGGGCCTTGGAGTTGCCAAGCTTTGGTTTAAAGTTTGAAAGTACCTCGACAATTCAGAGCAGAGTCTTGGCAGAGTTCATTGCAGAATGGACCTCGACGCCTGACGAAGAAATCCAGGAGACCACTCTCCCCGTCAAGGAAGTAGACCGCGACTGGATAATGTACTTTGATGGGGCTTTCTCGCTGCAAGGCGCCGGTGCCGGTGTGCTGCTCCTCGCACCCACTAGAGAGCACCTCAAGTACGTGATCCAGATGCACTTCCCCAGGGAGATGTCCACCAACAACACTGCTGAGTACGAGGGATTGCTTGCCGGTCTCAGGATCGCGGCAGACCTCGGGGTGAAGAAGCTCATCGTCAGGGGTGACTCGCAGCTCGTTGTCAGACAGGTCAACAAGGATTATCAGAGCCCATTGATGGAAGCTTACGTAGATGAGGTGAGGAAGCTGGAGGAACGCTTTGACGGTATCCAAGCGGAGAACGACATCGCCGATTACCTGTCAAAGTGTGCCGCATTCAAGCTACCTGTGGAACCAGGTACCTTTTTTCTCCGGTTAACTCAACCATCCGTCGAACCATCAACGGGGCAGAACAAGCGGAGGAAGTCAGGTCCCCGCAAGTACTTTCCTACCGAGCCCCCTAGGGCTGCCGGCAAGGGTGCTGCCACGGACGCTGAGCCTGCCCAAGAGCAACTGGCTCCGGCAGGGCGTCAAGCCCTGGCCGTAGAGACAGCCGCTCCCATGGTGGAAGAAATGCCTTTGGTCCTTGCCGTCGAGCCCCAGGCTCCGACATGGGCGCAACATACCGTACAATTCCACCAAACAGGGGAGCTTCCTAAGGAGCAGGAAGAAGCGGAAAAAGTAGCCCGTCGGTCCGCCCTGTACCAGTTCGTCGATGACGTCCTGTACAGGAGAAGGCTAAACGGTGTGAAATTGAAGTGCATCCCCCGGGAGGAAGGACTGGAGCTGTTGGCGGAGATACACGGAGGCATATGTGGCTCCCACATAGGGTCGAGGGCCCTTGCCGGGAAGGCGTTCCGGCAAGGTTTCTTCTGGCCCACCGCCCTCCAGGATGCGACGGCACTAGTAACCAAGTGTGAAGCGTGTCAGTTCCATTCAAAGAAGCTTCATCAACCAGCTCAAGCCCTTCAAACAATCCCTCTCTCCTGGCCATTCTCGGTCTGGGGGCTCGATATAGTGGGCCCTTTCCCCCGTGCTGTCGGGGGCTTTGAGTACTTGTACGTTGCGATCGACAAGTTCACAAAGTGGCCGGAGGTGGAAGCAGTGAGAAAGGTGACTGCTTAATCAACTGCCAAGTTTTTCAAGGGACTGGTCTACCGTTTTGGTGTGCCAAACAGAGTCATCACCCACAACGGCATGCAGTTCACGAGCCACACCTTCATGCAATACATTCAAGACCTCGGCAGCAAGGTCTGTTTTGCTTCCGTGGCACACCCACGGAGCAACGGCCAAGCGGAGAGGGCAAATGCTGAAGTGTTGCGAGGCCTAAGGACAAACACTTTTGACAAGCTGCGCAAGAGCGGAAGGCACTGGATTGATGAATTGCCGACGGTTCTTTGGTCGATCAGGACGACGCCAAATCGAGCCACCAGCCAGACACCTTTTGCCCTGGTATACGGGGCAGAAGCAGTTCTCCCCACAGAACTCATATACGGGTCACCTCGAGTGGTCGCTTATGATGAGCTTGAGCAAGAGCAGTTGTGCCAAGATGATGCAACGCTCCTTGAGGCTTGCCGGGCGGCTGTGAGAGCAGCGCGCTACCAGCAAGCCTTGCACCGCTACCATAGCCGCAAGGTTCATGCCCGAAGCTTTGAGGAAGGCGACCTTGTTCTTCGGCGCGTTCAGTCGGCCAAGAATGCCAACAAGTTGACACCGAAGTGGGAAGGCCCTTATCGGGTAATACGAGTCACCAGGCCCGGCGCAGTCCTCCTGGAGACCAAAGATGCCGTCCCAGTGAGCAACTCCTGGAACGTCGAGCATCTTCGCAAGTTTTACCCACAAGGCGCGGCTTGCCGGGCCTCCCGGCAAGCCACCTTTTGTACAAGCTTTGCCGGCAAGGCATGTAACCCTTCATACAAAGCTAGGCGCAGACCCAGAGCATAAATAAATGAAGCGCCGGCGCCCTAAGTCATAGCACGCATGCTAGGTCGAGTCTCTTCCTTGGTTAGGGTTGATAGTGCTCAGCAGCGACTAACCCCTAGCTTAGAGGTCGAGTGTGCGTCTATCTGTTTCTCTTCTGTCCTCTTTTGGTTCGCAGGGCACATGAACACTTCTGCCGAGCTACTTGGAAGAAAGAAAATGGACCGGCGTCCCGACCCCGGCAAACCAGAGTTGTCGGGGGCTGCAAGCACAAGGATCCAACCGCGGCAAGATGAGATTGCCGGGGGGCTGCAGATCCAGATAAGTCTTTTATCCTCTTTCATGCATTTCGGAACAGGACTGGGGCATGTGAAACCTCGTTTTTATCTCTAGGCTGCCGTGCTCCCCTTTTTCCTATACCTAAGGATTATTTCCTAGGTCCGGATTTGGTTGTAGCCACGGCGGCAAGGAGGTAGAACAAGGAGCCTAAAGCCCACTTCATCCCTACCTCCGCCAAGAGCGCGAGAACGGTCGAGTGGAGTGGGGGAACGGTAAGGCCTGTTGCCGGGCGAAAAACGTTTATCTTAAACAATAACAAGGATTCGCTCCTTGTCGCGGGATTTACCCATGAACGAAAAACCTGGCAAGCGTCCCTTTTTCATAAAAAACATCCCATACAGGTACAGTCCGTACGGAATGAAAAACATGAACAAAGGGGATTACAAGCTTTAAATTTAACAAGGCCCGAAGGCTTACAGATTAAAAAAGGAGATAAGGCGCTCGTGATCCCTTTCTTGTCCCTCTCCTCAGGAGGCAGGTCAAGGAGGCGAGAGGACAAAATGGGCGCCTAGGCGAGCTACGAGCAGCAGAAAGCACCAAGAGAACACGTCGGTGGCCACCCACGGGTAGGCCGGTGATGACGGTGCCGGGAAAGGAGCTGGAAGACAAGGCGACAGGACCGGCAGTACGCGATGAAGGCGTCGATGCCCGCGTACTCCGAGTTGACGGCCTTGCCGCCCGCCCTCTTCCTCTTCCACAGCCTCCCGATGCCAGCCGCCCAAGGAGACGGCCCCGAGAAGTTCAAGGAGCTGGCCCCACCCCCGGCAAAACCCTGTCGGAGGAGCGGCCAGGTGCAGATGCTGCTGCTGCCGCACCCGCCCAGGCGCGGGGCGTCCGACGCCTAGTCGTTCTCATCCCCGTCATCTGCCCCGCAGTCCTCCTCATCACTTCCGCTCGAGGAAGAGCTTCCATCGTCGAAATCTCCATCGGAGGAGCTCTCCACGCAGCACTTCAGGCGAGTCCTGAAGTCTCCGAAGACCTTGACGGAGAGCAGGCCGTCCTCCATCAATTTGAAGTAGAGGACGAGCCCCGCCGTTAGGCTGTGGATGCGAGCGAACGTCTTCCACCCACGACGGAGGTACATGACCCGAGGAGCCGGGAAGTCGACGTCGACCGGCGTGCCCCCGTTCCCACAACCCCTCATGTGCAATCTGAGGGATTGGGGCCGGTCACGCTCGATCTCCCGAGCAAACGGGGCGGGAAGACGGAGACGGCGACACGGAGGCCGGCGCAGCCTAATGAAGAACTCGCGGGGCTGGTCTCCGACATGGCCTTCCATCAGGAAAGGCACCATTGGCGGGGGCGAAGCCGGTGCGCCGCCCCGTCCTCCTCTTCCCCGAGCACTACGACCTCTGACCCGGCCTCGCCCACTCCCCCTTCCCCTCGTGGCCGGTTCCACCACCACGGGCTCAGGAGGATGAGGGACGCGCTATCGAGCGGCGACCCTCGCCGCCACCGTCGAGGGACCCGGGTTCCCTTTCTCCATGGCGAGTGAAAGGAAGAAGCAGAAGCAAGAGGAGATAGATGACAGAAGAATGCGGGACGCCATCCCCCCTTCCCCCTCTTTATAAAGGGGCGGGGTCGGGGCTCGGCCGCCCCGCTCGACCAATCCAGCCACCGGAGGCGCAGGGAATCAGGACCGACCCACTGCCCCAACCAGCGACAGCCCGGTTTCCCGTCTCCACCGCTTGCCACCCCAGGCGCATGAAGGACGCGTGGCGGACATGCAGAACTGAGGGGACGGGTGAAGCGACATCTCCCCACCCCGTGATCGTGGGGAGTGGACGCCTTGAAGACCGCGACCCAGCCCCATTCAGTAAATGAGCCGCGCCTCCACGCCTCCCTCTTTTTACGGGGAAGGCGCAAGCCGCCTCTTTACTGCAATATGACGCATGCGTGTGGAAACCGCCCCACGCATGCCGCCCACGTCACGCACACTCCTCCATGACGCGCCGCGCACGGGTCGTGGGAAGCGCAGCGCGCGAAAAGTTTTACCGCGGTAAAAAAACCGCCCCGCCTGCCTGCGCACCGTTTTGGGCCTGGCCCAACAACGTGTCGCGCTTATGTGTGGCCCAGGCCCGCGGGCTCCTGTCGGTGTACAAAAAGAGGGGTGCGTTTTTGTACCCCTATACCTGTGCACGGGCAGTCGGAGCCGCGCCTACGGTCACGCCAAGCAAAACAGGGGAGGTGAGCCAAGGTAAGACCAAAGCCCAAGACAATAAGAGCAACGCCAAGGCCAAGACCACAAAGAGCAGAGGGACGAAGCAGGTTCCCCCGGCAAGACCCTTGCCGGGGCAGCCTCAGCAGCCCCGGCAAGATCCTTGCCGGGACAGCTCGCCCCACACCAATAGAGCGAGCCACCCTTGAGCCCACAGTCCCCAACGCCATCATCCATGTGGGGCCAGGGCTCGGGAAGGCACCTGTGTGGTGGCATGCAGATCTTTGTGAAGACATATTCAAGATCAGATGAGGATTAGAAGACGACGATCCTCGGCAAGATCCTTGCCGAGGAAGGCCACCAGACCCCCGGCAAGGCCCTTGCCGGGGACGACAGCGCGCCACAGCAAGACCCTTGCCGGGCCACCCGGCAAGGCCCTCACCAAGGACGCCAGCAGGGTCACCGCGAGGCCCACGCCGACCAAGCTTCCACCACCGATCAGATGCAGCTGCCAGCCCAACCAGCTGGGCGGGCACCTGCGTGGCAACAGGCAGCCCCCAGGCCAACTCATCGAGCACTTGCATGGCGGCATGCAGATCTTCGTGAAGGCTCCACCACCGCGCCACCTCAGCTGCCTGCCTGCCTACATGGCGCCGCACGCATCGCTGGCCAAGGCGCGTGTCGGAGCGAGGAGGAGAGGCGACGGACGGGACGGGCCTCACCCCCGTCCCCGATAAAGCAAGGGGACACCTAAGCTACGCATTAAATGCGTCTTGTCCTGTAATACGAGCGATAAGCTCAGGGCACTGTAGACCTTTCCACCTCCTATGTGCCACTGTGGCAGCCCCTTCCGACTATAAAAGGAGGCCCATGGCATACTGGAGAAGGATTCGGCTCTTTCGAACCACGCACTGACCACAGCTAGTTCGAGAGCTCAAGAACCCTCTGAAATACACCCACCAAAGCAGGACTAGGGTTTTACGCATCCTCGCGGCCCGAATCTGGGTAAACGATCCTTGTGCTGTCTACTAGCCCTGCTCTTCTCGCAACCCCGCGCCCCGGCAACCGTAGTAGGGATTCTTGTGATCCCATAGGTGTCGTTCCACACCGACAAATAGGTTCTACATCATCAACTACTTCCCTATACCCACATGTTAATCACATCCTAATCATGCAGTGTTTGAGGATTGAAACTAATGCATAAAAACTGGGTATGAAAAATATGATCAAAGTGTTACTTGCCTTGCTTACGATCCGCAAAACCTAGTGACTCGTAGTAGCACGCTTCGCACTCTGGGAATTCTATCGCAAACAAACAATAGCATACATAAGCAATCAAGTAGAGATGCACGGGCAAAACTCAAATAAGAAGATCGAATCTGAAAACTCAACTGAAGAGATTCGATTAGCAAAAAGAATCAACCGAAACGGAGCTACGGAACTGAAACTACGGTCAAAACAACTTCGAAATCAAATCTGCTTGAAACCAAATTTTAAATTGTAAAAACCTTGTTCAAGTTGTTTAAACAGAAAGAGGGTTTCAAGACGAAGATTTTGGCGTTGGTTTTACTGGATTTGGACAAACGGTTAAAAGTTTACGAGGGTTTGAAGATCAGGGGCTAATCTACGATAAAAATAATCGCGGATAGGTCCCTGGCCAAAAATAAAATAAAAAGAAAAAACTAACGAATGAACGTTCGCTGTCTGAACCTAACCGGCGAATAGCGTTCGAACGGACGAACGTCCGCTAATTTAACTATACCGAGAAAACCGAACCGATAAAAAAACGCATCTAGGGTTTGTAAAAAAACAATCGTTTTTTTACCTAAACCGAACAAAACCGGCGTATCGAGATCCGCGAACGGTGGCGGCTGCGGCGGGCTTGCGCGGGCGGCGCGGCGAGGCGAGGTGGCGAGGCGCAGGGCGGCAGGCGGCGGCGCGGCTCGGCAGCAGCGGCGGCGGGCGGCGGGGTTTGCGGCGGCGGCGCGACTTGGCGGCGGCGGCGCGACTTGGCGGCGGCGACGCTGCAGCGAGAGGCGGTGGAGGCGGCGACTTGGGGGGTCCACGGGGGTGCGGGCGGCGCTATTTAAGTAGGGGGGCTCGGCCTCGGGAGGAGTCCCGGGCAACGACGGTGGCTCGCCCTTGTCCCGGCCAGACTCGGGCACGGTGGCGGAGGCGGTGGCGCGTTGCGGGCCGGCCTTGCTCGGCTGGGCCTTCGGCCGAGTCTGGCATTGACTTAAAAAAACAAATTTTGCCGGAAAAATCCAAATAAATAAAATAAAAATCTAAAAATGCCAAAACAAATTTTCACTGTCTAAATAAAATATTTAGAACATGATGAACATTTTCTTGGCCTAAAATGACATTTTAAAAATATGCATATTTTTCTAATTCTAATAAAATAGCAATAAAATCCAAATAAAATTATTTATTTGATTTTAACATTTTTCCTCCAATATTTCATTTATTTTGAAGAAGTTATATTATCTCCTCTCATGTTATTTTAATATGAAATGTTTTTGGAGAGAAAAATAATTAAAACCAAAATGATCCTTGTTTCGATATTCGAGAAAACTCAAATATGAAAACGTGAAATCCCCAACTCTATCCGTGGGTCCTTGAGTTGCTTAGAATTTCGAGGATCGCAACACAAAATGCAATAAAATATGATATGCATGGATGACCTATGTATAACATTCCAAATTGAAAATTTGGGATGTTACAAACCTATCCCCCTTAAGATGAATCTCGTCCTCGAGATTCGGGTTGGCTAGAAAATAGGTGTGGGTGGTCTTTGAGTAGATCTTCCTCCCGTTAACAGGTGGCTTCATCCTCGGTATGGTGGCTCCACTAAACTTTGCAAAACATGATGACCTTACTGCGTGTAACTCGGCTGGCAAACTCGAGAATTTTGACAGGTTTCTCCTCATAGGTCAAATCACTATCCAACTGAATTGCTTCCAGGGGCACTGTATCTCTCAGCGGAATATCGGCCATCTCTGCATGGCACTTCTTCAACTGGGAAATGTGAAACACATCATGAACTCTTGGCAGTCCTTCGGGTAACTCCAACTTGTAGGCCACCTCTCCCATACGTTCCAAAACTCGGTATGGTCCTACAAATCGCGGGGCTAACTTTCCTTTAACTCCAAAACGTTTAACCCCTCGCAGAGGTGATACTCGAAGATAGGCTCTGTCTCCGATTTCATAGCCTACCTCCTAGCGTTTCAATTCTGCATCACTCTTCTGCCTGGACTGTGCTACCTTCAGTCTATCTCGAATCAGCTTAACCTTCTCTTCTGACTCTTTGATCAAATCTGGTCCAAACAACTGACGATCTCCAACTTCGTCCCACATCAACGGTGTCCTGCACCTCCTTCCATACAAAGCTTCGAAAGGTGCCATCTTCAAACTGGCCTGGTAGCTATTGTTGTATGAGAACTCTGCGTAAGGCAAATTGTCATCCCAACTAGATGCATAATCTAGTGCACGAGCTCTCAACATGTCCTCCAGAATCTGATTGACTCTCTTGGTCTGTCCATCTGTCTGCGGATGAAAGGCTATGCTGAACTCTAGCCTGGTACCCAAAGTCTGGTGCAGCTGATGCCAAAACTTTGAAGTAAACTGTGTCCCTCTATCTGATACGATGGTCCTCGGAACTCCATGCAGACATACGATCCTGGTCATATATATCTTGGCCAACTCCGCACTTGTATAGGTGGTTTTCACTGGGATAAAGTGGGCTACTTTGGTCAGACGATCTACTACTACCCAGATAGAATCATATCCCGAGCGGGTCCTGGGTAATGCGGTGATAAAATCCATGCCAAGCCTGTCCCATTTCCATTCGGGTATTGGCATAGGCTGCAATAATCCTGCTGGCTTTTGATGTTCTGCCTTCACTCTCTGACATACATCACATACGCCTACATACTCGGCAATATCCTTCTTCATTCCAGTCCACCAGAAATGCTCCTTCAAATCCAAATACATCTTGGTGTTTCCGGGGTGTATCGAGTATGGCAAGTCATGAGCTTCCTGAAGTATCAACTTCCTGATCTCCGCATTATTGGGCACATATACACGGTCCTCAAACCACAAGGTGTCGTGCTCATCCTCACGAAAACCTTTGGCTTTTCCTTTGCCCATTCTCTCCTTTATCTCGGAAATTCCTTTGTCATCCTTCTAAGCTTCTCGAATCTTCCCCAATAATGTTGATTGAACCTCCATCGCTACAACAAAACCTCTAGGAACAATCTCCAAACGAAGTTCCCTGAGATCTTCCGCTAACTCCTTTGGCAGTCCTCCATTTGCGAGGGTATTAGCATAACTCTTCCAGCTCAAGGCGTCTGCTATGACATTGGCCTTGCCCGGATGATAGTGCAACTTCATATCATAATCCTTTATGAGTTCCAACCATCTCCTTTGCCTGAGGTTCAGCTCCTTCTGGGTGAAAATGTACTTCAAACTCTTGTGATCCGTGTACACATCACAACGGTTGCCGATAAGAAAATGTCTCCAGGTTTTGAGGGCATGCACTATAGCTGCTAACTCCAAATCATGCGTGGCATAATTCAACTCATGGGGTTGAAGCTGTCGTGAGGCATAAGAGACAACTCTTCCGTCTTGCATAAGTACTCCTCCAAGTCCTAAGCGAGATGTGTCGCAATACACTTGGAAATCCTTGCGTATATCTGGCAGAATCAGCACTGGGGCTGTAGTCAAACGTTTCTTCAACTCCTGGAAACTTGCTTCACATTCTTCTGTCCACTTGAACTTGGTGTCCTTCTTCAACAACGCTGTCATAGGCTTTGCAATCTTGGAAAAATTCTCAATGAATCTCCGATAGTATCCCGTGAGTCCAAGAAAACCGCGGATCTCTCCAACTGAGGTGGGTGCCAACCACTCAATGACTGACTGAACCTTGGTGGGGTCTACTGCTATACCTTCTCCTGATATAACATGTCCAAGAAATCGAAATTCCTTCAACCAAAACTCACACTTGCTGAACTTGGCGTATAACTGATGTTCCCTGAGCTTCTCGAGAACTAAACGCAAATGCTCCTTGTGCTCCTCTTCATTCTTCGAGTATACCAAGATATCATCAATGAACACCACGACAAACTTATCCAAAAACTCCATAAACACCTTATTCATCATGCTCATGAAATAGGCAGGGGCATTAGTCAATCCAAATGACATAACCGTATACTCATATAACCCATACCTTCTGGTGAAAGTTGTCTTAGGTATATCCTTTTCCCGGATCTTTAGCTGGTGGTATCCCGATCGCAGATCGATCTTGGAGAATACTTTAGCTCCTTGCAGCTGGTCAAACAAATCATTGATCATCGGCAGTGGGTACTTGTTCTTGATTGTCACCTCATTCAGAGCACGATAATCAACAACCATTCTTAAGGATCCATCTTTCTTCTCAACTAAGAGCACTGGGGCTCCCCATGGTGATGAACTTCGTCGAATGTAACCTTTCTCCAGTAACTCCTTAATCTGCTTCTTCATCTCTTCCAGATCATTTGCGGGCATCCGGTATGGTCTCTTTGATATCGGTCCGGTGCCTGGCAATAGTTCTATCAAAAACTCAATGTCCCGATCTGGCGGCATGCTTGGTAGCTCCTCTGAAATACATCTGGGTAATCCTTCACTACAGGCACTTCCTCCTGAACAACTCCCGAGAGCGAATTTACTTGAGTCCTCCTAGGCGCATGCCTGGATACATACTTGATCCTTTTTCCCTCCGGGGTGGTAAGTAAAATCGACTTACTGGCGCAATCGATGTTTCCCCTATACATCGATAGCCAATCCATTCCTAGTATCACATCCAATCCTTGTGACTCCAAAATTATCAGGTCTGAGGGGAAAACATGGCTTCCAATGGTCAATGGAATCTGAAAACATCCTTGACTTGCCATATACTCCACTCCTGGTGAGCTTACTAACATAGGTGTCCTAAGAACTTTAGTGAGAAACTTATACTTATCCACAAATCCCCTTGAAATGTATGAATGCGATGCACCAGTATCAAAAAGAACCATTACAGTAAATGACTTAACCAAAAACTTACCGATAACTGCATCAGGCTGCTCTTCAACCTCCTCCACGTTAACGTGGTTCACTTGTCCCCTGTTGAAAGGGTTGGGCTTCTTCCCAGAGCTTCCATTGCCATTTTCGTTCTTTGCTTCAGAACACTCGGTGGCGTAGTGTCCAGTCTTCCCGCACTTGAAACAAGTAATGTGACTTAGATCCTTCTTGGCTGGTGTGGCTGGATTGGAGCGGTTCTGATTACTGCCTGCTCCATTCTCATTCCCATTCTTGGGGCCATTGTGGTTATGCGAGTTCCCTCCATTGTGGGTATGGCCTCCATGGTTATGGGTATATCCCCCCGAGTTCAGGGTAAAACGGGGCTTCTGCTGAGCTCCAGAATTGTACTTACCTTGTCCATACTTCCTCTTGCGGCTCTCTATCTGCTGCTGCTTCCCTTCAATCATAAGAGCCCTGTCCACCAGCTCCTGGTAGTTTGCAAATGTTGCCACCATCAACTGCATGCTCATCTCATCATTCAACCCTTCCATAAACTTCTCCTGCTTCACGGCATCTCTGGCCACATCATCTAGGGCATAGCGAGCTAACTTACTGAACTCATCCACATACAGCCCCGCAGTACGGTTTCCCTGGCGTAAGTTGCGAAACTCACGCTTCTTCATGTTCATAGCTCCAGTGGAGACATGTGCAGTGCGAAATGCTTGCTGAAACTGAGCCCAAGTGATATTGGCTATAGGGAAAGTGGTTGTATAATTCTCCCACCATGAGGCTGTTGGTCCATCCAATTGGTGTGCGGTAAAACGCACCTTCTCAGCATCTGTGCAACCTGCGGTGGTCAACTCCCTTCCAATCCTGCGTAGCCAATCATCAGCAACTATTGGCTCGGTGCTACTGGAAAACACCGGCGGCTGCAACCTCAGAAAACGGGCTAAGTTGTCAACTGGAGGTGGTGGTGGAGGGTTGTTGTTGTTGTTGCCTTGGTTCTGGACTAATATCTGCATCAAGGCATTCTGCTGCTGGATCAACTGAGTGATCTCCGGTGGGAAGACAAATCCGGTATCACGTCTCAGAGGCATCTGATGGGTTTAAGAGGAGAGTTGAGAATAGAATGAGGTCTAGTGAGAAAGCACTACCCATATGCACATGAGACAAACACATTCATATCACACCAAAACAATTCAAGCAAGGGCATACAAACGGTCTAGAACTACCGTTACAGTGCTCGGACTACTACTATGTACATGGGGAAAAACTACTAATCATATGGTGGTCAACTAGAAATTTTGATCGGTGGAAGACTCCATGATATCCGCTCTAGCTTCGTCTTCATAATTATCATCACTACCATCAGGGTTGGAGTCGGTGTCGTCGATGATGATGTAGTCTTTAGAACGAATCTCCTTGGGTTAATCGTCTTCTCCTCCTGGCGCGGGGTCTCCCATGAATACTCCTAGCTTCCTTGTCAGGTCATCATTCTTCTCCACAAGTATTATGATTTCCTCCTCATATACGTCTCATGTAGACTTGAGTTCCTCTTCTAGCTCCATGTTCCTGGTCATCGCCTTCTTCAAATCTATCATGCTTGCGCACATCTGGTTCTCCTGACATCGGATGTGCTGGTTTAACTCCTGGATGAAAGCTGCAATGGACCTGTCCCTCCTGGTGCTGATCATCTCCCATTGCTCATCTCGGCGCCCACATATCTGGTAGATAGTGCCCTTAAGATCCTTGTGTTAAACTTCTCCGATGCGTCCCATGGCGATGTGGGCTGCCATGCTCTTTCCTAGACTCGAGGTTGGTGCATCAAAGAAAAACTCTATGGGTTCAGTGACTGGCGTGAATGTCCTTCCTCGAACTTGAACTCGAATCATCCATCGCTCTTCTTTTAGTAAAGTGGCGGTGTAGGTCCCGGTGAAGCTTGGTATTCCGATGTTTAGCTACCTAGTAACTTCCTTCAAGTGTCTCCCAAAAGGTGTGTCTTCATCTGGTTGTGTAAACTTGTTCCTTGAGTCCGCCATCCTAAAGAGTAGAACATGGAGAGGATTCAGAAATGAGTAGAGAAGAGTGACCTATGGTTCATCTTAGTGGTCGTGTCCTACATTCAGCGTGGGCTCTGATACCATCTTGTAGCGATCTGACCTCAGACAATCAAATCTCTGTGTTCAGTGTCATCCCTGGATCGGTAATGCTGACACACACAGTACTCGAAGGATTTATAACAGAGTAGCAATCACACACTTATTACATCGAATATCTCAAAAGAGAACTTATTACAATAAATATGACTTAAGGCCATCTAATTTAGATAACAGCGGAAGGCTTGGAAGATAAAGTGAGCCCATCAACTCCAAAGGCATAGCTGAGTGCATGACAAACGACCTAGCGCACCTTACTCTTCGTCTGAAAAGACTGCAACATGACTTTTTGCAGCCCGAAAACGGGTCAGCACATGGAATATGCTGGCAATATAACACAGTAGAGCAATGAACAGATAAATGTTATCACTACATGCATGTATAGCTGGTGGAGGCTCTATGGTTATATTGTTTTTGCGAAGAGCCAATTTTTCCCTACAACAAAGGAATATATTTGGTTTAACTATCATGGTGGTTGAAACATTGAGAAGGTTCCTCCAACTCAATCCCATTTAAGCAGTATTAATAGCCCAACAAATTAATTTAGAGTGATGAGATCAAATCAATAATTCAAGTACCAGACACTCAAGATGTCCATAACCGGGGACACGGCTAACCATGATTAGTTTGTACACTCTGCAGAGGTTTGCACACTTTTCCCCAAAAGACTCGATCTCGTTCATTGGATTTCTCGCACTACATGGTGTTTGAGAAACGGATGAACGAGACACAGTCTTTCAGAAACATTAACTCTTTACTCTGGGTGGATAGTTACACCTACTTTCCCCTACATGTGCTAGCCCACCACTGAAAGAGGTCATGCAACATATTCAACTATGCTAGAGCCCATAATAGCTTGTGGCTGCACACGGAAGTTTCTAGCATGAATAATCATATGATCCCTTTGAGCCTGGGTGGCGAACCGTAGGATGATCACACGGGTACTCCAGGATATCCTAGGACAACACTGGATTCTCCAGGTGCCCGCAACCAATCCACCCAGATGTGTATTAAAGTTACCACATTAAGTTAACGATTAATTAACAATCTCACATCTGTCATGGATACTCTCAAACCCAATCCACGTCTACGAGCATAGCATGGCAATATAAGAATAACGTAGAAGTAACTCCCAAGGGTTTGATAACATAAGAGTAATAGGTTCTACCTCATCAACTACTTCCCAATACCCACATGTTAATCACATCCTAATCATGCAGTGTTTGAGGATTGAAACTAATGCATAAAAACTAGGTATGAAAAATATGATCAAAATGTTATTTGCCTAGCTGATGATCCGCAAAACCTAGCGACTCGTAGTAGCACGCTTCGCACTCCGAGAATTCTATCGCAAACAAATAATAGCATACATAAGCAATCAAGCAGAGATGCACGGGCAAAACTCAAATAAGACGATCGAATCTGAAAACTCAACTGAAGAGATTCGATTAGCAAAAAGAATCAACCGAAACGGAGCTATGGAACTGAAACTACGGTCAAAAGAACTTCGAAATAAAATCTGCTTGAAACCACATTTTAAATTGTCAAAACCTTGTTCAAGTTGTTTAAAAGGCAAGAGGGTTTCGAGACGAAGATTTTGGCGTTGGTCTCACTGGATTTGGACAAACCGTTAAAAAGTTACGAGGGTTTGAAGATCAGGGGCTAATATGCGATAAAAATAATCACGGATAGGTCCCTGGCCGAAAATAAAATAAAAAGAAAAAACTAACGAACGAACGTTCGCTGTCTGAACCTAAACGGCGTATAGCGTTCTTAAGAACGAACGGACGGACGAACGTCCGCTAATTTAACTAAACCGAGAAAACCGAACTGATCAAATAAAAAACGCATCTAGGGTTTCTCAAAAAACCGATCGTTTTTTTACCTAAACCGAACAAAAACCGGTGGATCGAGATCCGGCGAACGGCGGCGGCTCCGTCGGGCTTGCACGGGCGGCGCGGCGAGGCGAGGCGGCGAGGCGCGGGGCGGCAGGCGGCGGCGCGGCTCGGCAGCAGCGGCGGCGGGCGGTGGCGCGAGGCGGCGGGGTTTGCGGCGGTGGAGGCGGCGACGCTGCGGCGAGAGGCGGTGGAGGCGACGACTTGGGGGGTCCACGGGGGTGCGGGCGGCACTATTTAAGGAGGGGGCTCGGCCTCGGGAGGAGTCCCGGGCGGCGACGGCGGCTCGCCCGTGTCCCGGCCGGACTCGGGCACGGCGACGGAGGCGGTGGCGCGCTGCGGGCCGGCCTGGCTCGGCTGGGCCTTTGGCCCAATCGGGCGTTGACTTTTTTTTAAACAAATTTCGCCAGAAAATCCTAATAAATAAAATAAAAATCTAAAAATGGCAAAACAAATTTTCGCCGTCTAAATAAAATATTTAGAACATGATGAACATTTTCTTGGCCTAAAAATGAAATTTAAAAATATGCATATTTTCTAATTCAAATAAAATAGCAATAAAATCCAAATAAAATTATTTATTTGATTTTAACATTTTCCTCCAATATTTCATTTATTTTGGAGAAGTCATATTATGTCCTCTCATGTTATTTTAATATGAAATATTTTTGGAGAGAAAAATAATTAGAACCAAAATGATCCTTTTTCGATATTCGAGAAAATTCAAATATGAAAAACGTGAAATCCCCAACTCTCTCCGTGGGTCCTTGAGTTGCTTAGAATTTCGAGGATCGCAACACAAAATGCAATAAAATATGATATGCATGGATGACCTATGTATAACATTCCAAATTGAAAATTTGGGATGTTACACGCTATTATAAAGGATCTCATCAATCACCGGTATTTCACGGTTCATACCATAAAAATCAAAGATTTCCCTAGCTTCCCGTATTATATAATCAAATTCGTTCATAAGATCAAGGGTAGCCAACTTTTTTGCCTTGGGATTCTTTATAACAGGTAACTCATAAAACAATCTTTGCAAGGTAGGATGGGTACGGATAAATTTATTTTCAAGTTTCAGAACTAGTGCTGAAATAGCTTCCGCATAAGATTTAGTTCTTTTAAGTATAGGAGCATCATCAAGAGTTAAATTTCCGACACAGTTGAAAAATTATTGGATATGTTCTTTTCCCATAATATTCCCTTGCCCCAAAACAAAAGTTTTAACATCCAGATTGCCAGATCGTCCAATTTTAGGAGTCAAGCCATCATCTGTTTCTGCCATACCAAAGTCACTCATGATGACAGGTTCAAGCAAATAAGAGATCTGATGAGAAAACGGCAAACGAAAAAGAGGGCGAATAAAACGGAAAATTTTGTGAAGTGGGGGAGATGAAAATGAGAGGCAAATGGCAAATAATGTAAATTCTAAGGAGATGAGATTTGTGATCAGGAACCTGATAGATGTTGATGACTTCTCCCCGGGAACGGCACCTGAAATTGACACTTTGTCGGGAGACTTGACTTGATCCTCCCCGGCAACGACGCCAGAAATTCCTTTTGATGTTGCTTGAACTACGTCAGTATTTCCCCAAAGAGGAAGGGATGATGCAGCACAACTTCGATAGGTATTTCCCTGAGTTATGAAACCAAGATTATCGAACCAAACACCACTATGTAAACGGTACCTGCACACAAAGAACAAATACTTGCAACCCGACGTGTTAAAGGGGTTGTCAATCCCTTTCGGTTAACGGTGCCAGAAATTGTCAAGTTGACGGGATAAAAATTGTGATAGATTGGATAAATAGATCTTGATAAAACAGGAATTAAAATAAGCAAATAAAAAGTGCAGCAAGGTATTTTTGGGTTTTTGGAAATATAGATCTGAAAATAAAAGTGGCAAATAATAGATCGGAAAGCAAATATGAAGAAGAATAGACCCGGGGGCCGTAGATTTCAATAGTGGCTTCTCTTGAGAAAATAGCATACGGTGGGTAAACAAATTACTGTTGGGCAATTGATAGAACTTCAAATACTTATGACGATATCGAGGCAATGGTCATTATATAGGCATCACGTCCAAGATTAGTAGACTGACTCCTGTCTGCATCTACTACTATTACTCCACACATCGACCGCTATCCAGCATGCATCTAGGGTGTGTTTAGTAGGGTGCATGAGGGTAAAAGTTCCCAATCCGACCCACTTTTGCTTATTTGGTAGGGTGCATGGGCTCACCTGGGCTATGCTCAACTGATGCAAAAAGGGCCCTCAGTTATGCCCATCTCATGCACCCCACAAAGGGTGCATGGAGGCAGCCATGCTGACCCCGAGCCTTGTCCCCACTCACCAGACCACGTCTAGATATGTTTAAATTTTCAAAAAATGTTCATAATTTCAAATTTTATATAAATTTTCAAAAATTATTTAGAATTTCAAAAAAAAATTAAATTTTCAAAAAAGTTTAAATTTCAAAATCGTTTAGATTTCCAAAAATGTTAAGAATTTGAATATCGTTTAAATTATTGAAAAATGTTCGAAATTTCAAAATTTGTTTAAATTTTTGAATTTTTTTTAGAATTTACTACTTTGTTTAAATTTTCAAAAATATTCAGAATTTCAAAATTTGTTTAAATTTGAAAAAAGTTCAGAATTTCAAATTTGGTTTAAATTTTTTGAAAAAAAATTCAAAATTTTAAAATATTCCAAAAAATTCAGACTTTAAAAGTATGTTTAAATTTTTAAAAAAATAGAATTTTATATTTTATTTAAACTTCCAAAAAAGTTTAGAATTTCATATTTTGTTTAATTTTTTAATAAATGTTTAGAATTTCCAAATATGTTTAAATTTTTGTTCCCATTCAAAAAAATTATTTGGAATTCGAAATTGCTCAGCATGTCTAAACACATGCAGGCTGTCAAACAAAGTCTCAGCTCAGCATGTCTCAGCGCATACACCGCTGCCGAACAACAGCAAATGCATAGATTTAGCATGTATGAGAGGGGGAACAACTAGGCCCATACATGCTACCAAACACACCCCTAGTGTATTAAGTTCTTAGGGAAACAGAGTAATGCAATAAGAACGATGACATGATGTAGACAAGATCTGTTCATGAAGGAATAGACCCCATCTTGTTATCCTTAATAGCAACGATACATACGTGTCCTCCCCTTCTGTCACTGGGATTGAGCACCGTAAGATCAAACCCATCACAAAGCACCTCTTCCCATGGCAAGAAAAATCGATCTAGTCGGCCTAAAACTAAACCAAAAATTCCAAGAAGAAATACGAGGATATAAGTAATCATGCATATAAGAGGTCAAAAGAAGACTCCAATAACTTTCATGAATAAAATAGATCTGATCATAAACTCAAAGTTCATCGGATCCCAACAAATACACCGCAAAAAGAGTTACATCAAATAGATCTCCAAGATACCATTGTATTGAGAATGAAAAGAGAGAGAGGAAGGCATCTAGCTACTACCTACGGACCTGTAGGTCTACAATGAACTACTCACGCATCATCAGAGAGGCACCAATGAGGATGATGAACCCCTCCATGATGGTGTCTAGATTGGATCTGGTGGTTCTGGAATTTGAGGCAGCTGTAATTGTGTTTCGTCAACTCCCCTAGGGTTTTTGGATTTTCAGGGTATTTATAGAGCAAAGAGGCGGTGCGGGAGGTGGCCGAGGTGGGCGCAACCCACCTGGGCGCGCCTGGGCCCCCAGGCGCGCCCTGGTGGGTTGTGCTCCCCTCAGAGCCCCCCTCTGGTACTTCTTTGGCCCAGCACGTGTCTTCTGGTCCAGAAAAAATCTCCAAAAAGTTTCGCTGCGTTTGGACTCCGTTTGGTATTTATTTTTCTGCGAAGTAAAAAACAAGCAAATAACAGCAACTGGCACTAGGCACTATATCAATAGGTTAGTCCCAAAATTTGTATAAAGTTGCTATAAAATGATTGTAAAACATCCCAGAATGATAATATAACAGCATGGAACAATCAAAAATTATAGATACGTTGGGACGTATCAACCTCCTCAATGACTTTGAGGTTGGTCCCGAATATCAGTATGTCATCAACATACAAACACAGTATAACTCCTTCGCCCCCACCATGGCGATGGTATACACATTTGTCAGCTTCATTGACAATGAAGCCAACAGATGTCAGAGTCGTATTAAACTTACCATGCCATTGCTTAGGTGCTTGTTTCACGCCATATAAAGATTTTAGAACCTACACACTTTTCCTTCGTGACCATCTTTCACAAATCCATCTAGCTATTGCATCTAGATTTACTCGTCTAGATCTCCATTCAGAAAAGCCATCTTAACATCCATCTGGTGGACGAGAAGACCATGTGAGGCCGCCAACAAAAGTAATACTCGAATGGTGGTAAGTCTGGCCACAGGTGAATAAGTATCAAAGAAATCTTCCTCTTCTTTATGGTCATAGCCCTTGGCCACAAGCCTAGCCTTATACTTTTCAATCGTACCATCAGGCCTAAGCTTCTTTTTGAACACCCACTTACATCCCAATAGTTTGCAACCATACGGACGTTCAGTGATCTCCCATGTCCCATTAGCCATGATGGAATCAATCTCCCTACGGACCGCATCCTTCCACTAGTCAGCATCTGAAGAGGCATACGCTTCTGAAAGAGAAGTGGGAGTATCATCCACGAGGTACACGAAGAGCTCATCACCAAAGGTCTTGGCAGTCCTTTGTCTCTTACCCCTACCAAGGGTTTCCTCGTCATCCTCCTCAGGATTTTCATCATGTGTTTGTTCATAATATTCCATAAGAATGGCAGGCTCAGAAGTCTCCTCAGATTCCTGTCTAGAAGTGCTTTGCATATCTCTCATAGGAAAAATATACACGAAGAATGTAGCATCCTTAGACTCCATAATTGTACCGACCTTTTGGCCAGGTACCTCAGATTTCACTGCTAGAAATCTATAGCCAACGTTGTTCTTACCGTAGCCCAAATTAACGTGGTCCACAGTCTTGGGTCCAAGCTTACGCTTTTTGGGGATCGGCACATTGACTTTTGCCAAACAACCCCAAGTACGCAAGTACGAGAGTGGTGTCCTTCTCTTCGCACATTTCTCATAGGGAGTGATCTCATTATCCTTTGTCGGAACTTTATTCAGGACATGACATGCCGTCAATATAGCCTCCCCCCACCATGCCTTGGATAAACCGGATGTATCTAACATGGCGTTAACCAAATCAGTTAGAGTACGGTTTTTCCGCTCGGCAACCCCGTTTGACTGCGGTGAATAGGGAGGCGTCCTCTCATGAATAATACCGTGTTCCGCACAAGAAGAATCAAACTCACTCGAGAAGTACTCTCCACCACGATCTGATCGGACTCGTTTAATTTTCTTTTCAAGTTGATTCTCAACTTCTGCCTTATAGATTTTAAAGTAGTATAGAGCCTCATCTTTAGTATTCAACAGATACGCCTAGCAATATCTAGTGGAATCATCTATCAATGTCATGAAGTATTTCTTTCCACCTTTAGTCAACACACCGTTCATCTCACAAAGATCATAATGTATGAGTTCTAATGGTGCCAAGTGTCTCTCCTCCGCAGCCTTGTGAGGCTTGCGAGGTTGCTTAGCTCACGAAAGGCACTTAGAACCTTTGGCTAAAGTGAAATTTGGGATTAAATTTAACTTGGCTAGCCGCGTCATAACATCGAAACTAATGTGACAAAGACGTGAATGCCAAACTTCAGATTCATTAACACTCGAATGAATATGGTTCACGACTTTATTACAAAAATCTGCGAGGGAAAGGCGGAACATCCCTCCGCTCTCATAACCTTTTCCAAAAAATAGTCCATATTTCATAACAACTAATTTATTAGACTCGAAGACTAACTTAAACCTTTCTCTACGTAGAAGGGAGGCACTAACGAGGTTCTTCTTGATGGCAGGGACATGCTGCACGTTCTTCAGCTGCACGATCCTTGCCGAAGTAAACTTCAGATCGACCATGCCAACACCATGAACAGAAGCACTCACGCCATTCCCCATCAATACGGACCCGTGGCCTGTGACCTGGTAAGAAGAAAACAATGAAATGTTAGCACACACACATGAACACCTACACCTGTGTCCACCACCAATCGGTGGGCTAAAACACTAAAAACAGTAAATAAATTACCGTACCGAGATGCACCATTCTCGTTGTTGCCCACAATCATGTTGACAGAATTTGAGTCCTGTCCTGGCTTCTTATACTTTTTGGGCACTTGTTGGCCCAATGTTCAACCGAACCACAAGTGAAGCAGCCCTCATCCTTCTTGTTCTTGAAGGTCTTCTTACCCTTCTTCTTAAAGTCGGTATTGTGTTGGACACCGTTCTTTCCCTTGGGCTTGTGGGAGTTGAAGTTCCTCTGGTTCACCATGTTGGCAAGAGAAGTTCCTTCGACCCCTTTCCTGTGTGAGTCCTTTGCCCTCGACTTCTGCTCAACACTTAGATGGCCGATGACATCCTCTACTGAGAATTCACGCCTCTGATGTTTCAGAGTGGTAGCAAAGTTTCTCCACGAATTAGGGAGCTTAGCGATTATACTTCTCGAGACAAACTTGCCCGATAAATCGCACTTAAGAAGCTCAAACTCTTTAACGGTGCCTATTATCTCATGAGCCCGCTCCAATACCGGGCGGTTCTGAACCATCTTGTAATCGTGGAACTGCTCTATAATATACATCTTGCTACCAGCATCGGTGGCCCCGAATTTAGATTCGAGCGCCTCCCACAAGTCCTTGGCAACATGCACATGTAAATATGCGTCAACCAATTTATCTCCGATCACGCTAAGAACTGCACCTAGAAATACAATTGTGGCCTCCCTAAATGCCTTCTCCTGTTCAGGAGCAATCGTTCTTGTGGAGACACCGGTGACCCAGAACACGTTCATAGCCATGAGCCATAAAGTGGTCTTAGTCTGCCGATGCTTAAAGAAAGTACTAGTAAACTTATCTGGTTTCAGTGCAGCGGCAAACCCACTTGCCGAAAAATTTCTACACATATTAGGTTTTTGGATTGTTGAGTAAATAGACATTCCTTTGACTAATTTAATCCATAAATAAATCACTAGCATGGCATTGACAGAATTAACGACATACTGATTCTGATCTAGACAAGCACGTACTATGCAAACAGTAGACACATCTACACATAATGCTAGTACGGCTAATATAAAAATAAACAGGAGAGGGATAAACACGTTATACCCTCCAGTAGGCCATGCAGAAGCCGCGGCGGCGGTGGCGGCAGCAGCGGCGTCCTCGGCGGCCTTCTTGTCAGCCTCGAGCTTCTTAGCGGCAAGACGGTCGTCATCGGACTGATAGATGGTGATGATGAAGACGACGCGGACGTAGAGGAAGTAGACGAACATATGCGAGCAATCACGTAGTCGCTTCCCAAAAACCTAATCGCCCCTATCCCGTATAGGATCCGGAGAGGCGGGGTCTCAGAGACCTGCTCTCCCGTCAACCGTGTACGCGGTGGACGGAATGGAGTCGCCGGCGGCAGCAGCAGCATCAAAGGAACGACGATGGGCGTGGATGCAGAGATGCGATCTGTTTCGCGTGGCGGCTGGGGTTAGGAGACACCTCACACTTATATAGGCGCAGCCGCGGGGAGAGACGTGGGCTCGACCCACGTCCGAGTCCGTGACAGCCGATGATCCGACGTCTCAGATCGTGGCCCAGCTATCAGAAAATCTCTGTTACTGACCGGCAAAAATAAGCGCATAGGTGTGAGTTCGGCTCATTCCCGCAACCCGCGGTGCGTCGTGGCAAGGCGAGGCGTGGCGAGGTGGGCGGCAGAGGAGGAGTGCGTGAGGGCCTCTTCTATTCTCAAGCTCCAATAGCATATGGAAGAGAAACCCTTATAAGTATATCCAACTCCTCTCCAACTTTCGGGGTGAGACTAAACTTCCCATTACACCTAATGCCAATTAAATCTACATGGGCCCTTAGAGATTTTCTGAAATTGTTAGATGGGACTAAAGCCCACCCCATATTTCAACATAGCGCTCATTCAGTTCGTAGGATTTTTTGAGAATATATATATGGCACTTGGTTTCACAGGACCCGGCATACTACCCTTAGGATTGTGTGGAGAGGACATCCTAATTGTTTTCTTTTCTATTTTTTTTAAAGGAGGATCATCACCGGCCTCTGCATCTGAAAGATGCATGCGGCTATATTATTGAAAAGTGCCAACAAAAGACATAGTCTGAAATCCAGTACAGCTCACAAACGGAGTAAAAAGAGATTAAAAATAGAATAAAAATATAGCCACAATCGGCATAAAAACAGACAAGGATGACTAAACACCTATCCAATTATTGGACTGCCATCCAAACCGGTTAAAGATACCACATGCTACCATCTCCCATCGGTTGCACCCAGTAACCAAATGCTCCCTGGAGTCCGTAGGAGTGAGTAATGACCACGTACGGACCCAGACCGTAGCTCTGAAGATAACCTGTGAGAAATTCGAATTATTTTGTCTGTTAAAGATCATATCTTCTTGCAATTCCATATAGCCCAAAATAATGAGCATATTCCAATCCAAATACGTGCCGCAATGACTAGTTTCACTCCAGTTAGCCACGTCCCAAATAACGAATCAATGCTAGCTGGAGGATTTTTCAGTTTGTTGGATCTCAGGAATGGGCCAAAGTTAATTGGATCTCGGGATTGTTTACTTTTCTTATTCTTTTGTTTTGGAAATTCGACAAACTGAATGAGCCCTAGATTTTTTTTTTGAGGATTCTCCCATATGATTTCTTCCTTCCTATGTATGACATTCGTTTCATAGGAATTGGGGTACTATATTCCTCAGGATTGTGTCCATATTAGCCTGATTCCTAAGGATTCTTAGCACTAGGTGCAAGCTCATGACAAATTTCTAAGGATTGGAATGGAGAGGGCATCCCAATCCTTTTACTTTTCACATTCCCTTGATTTGAAAATCCTCGAAACCGAACGAGAAAATAATAATCACGTATGTATGTAAGTATATTTTTTTTGCAGGGGTAAAAGAGTTTTACTTAGATGCAGAGTTACAGTCAGCTGGCAAAAGCTCAGCAATACAAGGTGGGCAATTCTATAGCCAACAAGCCGTGCTACACTCTACTCTCCCATGAGTCTGTAAGTAGGTATAATGACCTTGATTTCTGCAACGTTTTTAAAACAAATTATTTCTAAATTTTATGAGTAATACTAAACATAAGTCATGTGTATATGAATATATCCACTAAACAGGAAAAAAATCATGATATTTCATAGCAAAACATAAACACTCAATTTCGATCAGAATATCAGATACTAATGTTTGATTCGGATAATTTCTGTTTTAGTATCAAAATTTGAGCGCACACACACCTTTTGAGAATGTAAGTCGGTCATGGTTCTTGGTTTAGGAATAGTTATTCTCAGAGTTTGAAATGGAACGCCAGGCTCATGCGTTCCTGACAAACAAACAACAAAAAATATCCTTCAGTGAAATATCAAAAAGGCCTTGTAGTGCACCTAGATGACCCGACTTGAAGCTAGTTTGAATCAAACCACGGTCACCGTAGATACAAGGTGAGAACACAATTAGGTTTCGGTTATCACACACACACACACACACACACACACACACACACACAATTTCATAGTATTTCAGGATGAACCTTTGGACTTGTTGGAGTTGAAACTCAGGCTATCTGATGGACGTACGAAAGATCTGGCCCGAAAACGCCGCAGGCCATTTAGACTGACTGGACGGATAGTTATCCCCGTCATACTTGGATATTTCCCTTGAGAAGCTCGTACTACGTTCTGGATCTAGTCACAGGCAGGCCGACCGGATGAGCTCGTAATTCTGAAATTAGAGAAAAACTAAGGGGCATCAGGTGCGAAAACGGAACGGGCCTTCGCTCTCGCTCTCGCGTGCTTCACAGTAAGCTTGAGGCTTCCTTCGGCCGGCCTTCCTATCGACCGTCATATTCTTCCAGTGGAGCTGAAGCGGACGTGACACGGCTCGTGCTTGGGGGCATACGGTGCACTTGGAGGGCTCATTGTCCCTGCCTCCCTTCTGGTGTGAGGAGGCCACACGTGCCACCAGCTTCCTCAACCATCGCAGGCCGCGGGCGTGTGTGGATGGATCGACGACCATACTATGTGTGGCTCGTAGTTAATCACCGGCGAGGCGCCGGCGTGTACCTCGCTTCGAGAGGATTACAAACTCTGTTTAGGTCTATGTATGTACAGAAGGGATTGTAGAAAATGAATTGGTGCATCAATATCTCATTGATCGTGCACTAGGCACATATATATAGGTACAAGGGGTGCGACCGGTATCTTATCTCCTAAAATACACGTACATACAGAGGGAGACAGACACTACAGGTACTGCATACGAAACCTAGGCCTACGTACACGTACACATGTTCAACACCCCCCGCAGTCGAAGCGTCGTCGCCGGTGACGCAAAGACTAGACCGAAAGCCCTCTAATGTCGAGGTGGGTAGTCCCTTCATCATAACATCGGCGAACTGCTGATCGGTGGGCACATGTAGAACTCGAACACGACCAAGTGCGACGTGCTCCCTAACGAAATGAATGTCGAGCTCAATATGCTTCGTCCATCGGTGATGGACATGGTTGGCAGCGAGGTACACCGCGGAGACTTTGTCACAGTAGACAAGCGTAGCCTTGGTAACCTCACATAGCAACTTCTGAAGTAGTTGTCGTAGCCAAGAGCACTCCGCGATGGTGTTGGCCACTGCCCTGTACTCAGCCTCGGCGCTCGATCATGAGACCGTGGGTTGTCGTTTAGATGACCACGAAATCAGAGAGGGCCCAACATAGACGCAGTAGCCGGAAGTGGAGCGTCGAGTGTCGGGACACCCGGCCCAGTCGGCGTCGGAGTAGGCGACAAGGCTGGTGTCAGGTGATGCCGTCAGGGTGAGACCCATAGCTGTGGTGCCACGTATGTACCGAAGAATACGTTTTACCAGAGCCCAATGAGTATCACGAGGAGCATGGATATGAAGGCACACCTGCTGGACAGCGCACTGAATGTCCGGACGCGTCAGCATGAGGTACTGAAGAGCACCGACAATGGAGCGGTAGAAGGGAGCGTCAGACGCCGGAGAACCCTCGACGACGGACACCTTAGCCTATGTGTCGACAGGCGTAGGAGCGGGCTTGCAGTTAAGCATGCCCGCTCGCTCCAGAAGCTCGTAGGCGTACTTCTGCGGGTGCAGGAAGAAGCCAGTGGCCCGGCGCACAACCTCGATGCCGAGGAAGTAGTGGACAGCCCCCAAGTCCTTGAGGGCGAACTCGGTGCCGAGGGGAGCTATGATCTGCTGAAGGAGCGCTGGCGAGGATGCAGTCAGGATGATGTCGTCGACGTACAGGAGGAGGTACGTGGTGGCGGTGCCCTGGTGATAAACAAACAGGGAGGCATCGGACCGTGTGGACCGGAACCCCTGCCGCTGAAGGAAGGCCGCGATCCGCTGGTACCAGGCCCGAGGCGCCTGCTTCAACCCGTAGAGAGAGCGGGAGAGCAAGCACACGTGATCCGGATAGTCGGTGTCGACGAAACCAGTAGGCTGCTGACAAAACACCTGCTCATCGAGATGGCCATGCAAGAAAGCATTGGACACATCGAGCTGGTGAACTGGCCAGGCGCGAGAAACAGCAAGCTGGAGAACAGCGTGAATCGTGCCCGGTTTGACATCCGGGGCGAAGGTGTCGGTGAAGTCCACGCCGGCACGCTGGCGGAAGCCGCGCACCACCCAACGCGCCTTGTAGCGCTCGAGAGAGCCATCGGGGCGAGTCTTGTGGCGAAAGACCCACTTGCCAGAGATGACATTGGCACGGGGAGGCCACGGGACAAGCTGCCACGTACGGTTGCGTTGCAAGACGTCAAACTCCTCACGCATCGCAGCTAGCCAGTTCGGATCTCGAAGGGCTGCGTGAGCGGAGGTGGGGAGCGGGGACGGGGCCAAGGTAGACGCGGCACACGCATACTCGTCGGAGGTGTAGCGCGTGCTAGGACGAAACGTCCCAGTCCGAGCCCGAGTGACCACACCGATGAGAGGTGCGGCTGCAGCCGGCGGAGCCGGGGGGACCGGCGAGGAGGAAGTCGAGCCGGTCTCCGAAGACTCCGAGGGGCCACCCGTGGCGGCGCCAGAGGCCATGGCGTCGGGGGCAGCCGAAGGGGCCGCGGCGACGGGGGCAGCCGAAGGGGCCCGCGGCCACAGGGGCGGCCGAGGGGGCCGTGGTGACAGGGGCAGCCGAGGGGGCCGCGGCGACGGGGGCAGCCGGCGCTGGGAGCGCGGGCAGGGCCGAGCTCGGTGCGCGGCTGGGCGGTTCACTAGAGGTGGAGGCAGGAGCGAACCGCACCGCGGGAGACGCTGAGGGTGACGGTACCTGCTGAAACGGGAACACCAGCTCATCAAAGTACACATGCCGCGAGGTGAAAACGCGGTGGGACACTGGATCATAGCACCGGTAACCTTTGGTGTTGGGAGGATAACAAAGGAAGATGCAAGGAAGCGACCGGGGAGCGAGTTTGTGAGGAGCAGTGGACGCGGTGCTAGGATAACAGAGACACCCGAAAATGCGAAGACCATCATAAGATGGAACCGCCCCGAAGAGGAGCTGGTGAGGAGTGTAGTTCCAGCGTGGACGACACGGGCGAATGTTAATGAGGAGGCTTGCAGTCGCAAGCGCGTCCGGCCAGAACCGAGGAGGCACGTAGGAGTGGAAGACCAACGTGCAGACACAGTCATTTAGAGTGCGGATGACGCGCTCGGCGCTGACTATTATGCTGTGACGTGTAGGGGCAAGTGAGCCGAAAGATAGTGTCGTGGGACGCAAGGAGATTGCGGACGGTGACGTTGTCAAACTCTTTTCCGTTGTCAGTTTGCAAGGCAAGAATAGGGCGACCAAACTATGTGGTGACATATGAATTAAAGGTTGTGAGTGTGGCGAGAGCGTCGGACTTGCGACGGAGAGGGAATGTCCACACATAATGCGGAAAATCATCCAATATCACCAAATACTATAAATAACCCGTGTTGCTCGCAACCGGGGACGTCCAAACATCACTATGCAATAACTGAAACGGAAAAGTGGAAATGTTTGTAGACTCGCTAAAGGGGAGACGAACGTGCTTGCCAAGACGGCAGGCCTCACAAGAGTGGTCGTCAACCTTATTACATGAGAAGGAAAAACTCTGAAGAATCTGACGCATAACTGTGGAGTTGGGATGACCGAGGCGGGCGTGCCAAAGATCGACACTGGCTGCGAGGGCGGCGGGACGGGTGGTGGTGGCACCGGAGGGATGCATCGGGTAAAGCTCGTCCGGGCTGTCACATCGGTGGAGTACCATCCTACAGGCGTCCTTCACAAAAAAGCCGATAGCGTCAAATTCAACAGTGATAGGGTTCTCACGAGCAAGGCGACGAACTGAAACAAGATTGGTAACTAAGTTAGGAGACACAAAAACATTAGACATGTTAATGCGAGTAGAAGTAGAAGGAAACGATATATGACCGACATGTGTAATGGGTAGAGAGGAACCGTTACCAACGATGATGCGAGTGGGGGTATGAATGGGGGTGGCGGACATGAGGTTACCGGGATGAGCAGTCATCAGAGCAGTGGCGCCCGAGTCCATGTACCCGTCACCTCCGCCACCATAGTTACTAGGTGACGGAGCCGAGTGCGGAGCAGCGAGGAGGGCCGGGTCCCAGGACGGCGGCACCTGGGAAAGGAGAAACCCTCCGTAGGTGGGCGTCGGCGCCGTAGGCAGGCGCGGGCGCGGCGCCGTAGCTGCTGTAGGGGGCGGCGTTCTGTGCGGTGAAGAGCGCCTGGTGGCTTGATGACCCACAAGTATAGGGGATCTATCGTAGTCCTTTCGATAAGTAATAGTGTCGAACCCAACGAGGAGCAGAAGGAAATTACAAGCAGTTTTCAGTAAGGTATTCTCTGCAAGCACTGAAATTATCTGTAACAGATAGTTTTGTGATAAGGTAATTCGTAAACAAGTAACAAAAGTAAACAAGGTGCAGCAAGGTGGCCCAATCCTTTTTGTATCAAAGGACAAGCCTGGACAAACTCTTATATAAAGGAAAGCGCTCCCGAGGACACCTGGGAATTATAGTCAAGCTAGTTTTCATCATGCCCATATGATTCACGTTCGTTACTTTGATAATTTGATATGTGGGTGGACCGGTGCTTGGGTACTGCCCTTCCTTGGACAAGCATCCCACTTATGATTAAACGCCCTCGCAAGCATCCGCAACTACGAAAGAAGAATTAAGGTAAACCTAACCATAGCATGAAACATATGGATCCAAATCAGCCCCTTACGAAGCAACGCATAAACTAGGGTTTAAGCTTCTGTCACTCTAGCAACCCATCATCTACTTATTACTTCCCAATGCCTTCCCCTAGGTCCAAAAAATGGTGAAGTGTCATGTAGTCGACGTTCACATAACACCACTAGAGGAAACCAACTAGCAAGACTACTTATAACAAGACTACTTATAACAAGACTTCTCCCATGACTACTTATAACAAGACTTCTCCCATGTCCTCTGGAACAAACGTAACTACTCACAAATCATATTCATGTTCATAATCATAGGGGTATTAATGTGCATAAAGGATATGAAAATATAATCTTCCACTGAATAAACCAACTAGCATCAACTACAAGGAGTAATCAACACTACTAGCAACCCACAGGTACCAATTTGAGGTTTTGAGACAAAGATCGGATACAAGAGATGAACTAGGGTTTGAGAGGAGATGGTGCTGGTGAAGATGTTGATGTAGATTGACCCCCTCCCGATGAGAGGATCGATGGTGATGACGATGGTGACGATTTCCCCCTCCCGGAGGGATGTTTCCCAGGCAGAACAGCTCCGCCGGAGCCCTAGATTGGTTCCTCCAAGGTTCCGCCTCGAGACGGCGGCACTTCGTCCCGAAAGCTTCCTTATGATTTTTTCCAGGGCAAAAGACACCTTATACCAGAAGATGGGCATCGGGGGGCTTCCAGGTGGCCCATGAGGCAGGGGGTGCACCCAGGGGGGTAGGGCGCGCCCTCCACCCTCGTGGACAGTGGGTGGCCCCCCTCTGGTGCTTTCTTCCCCCAATATTTTTAATATATTCCAAAACTGACTTTCGTGGAGTTTCAGGACTTTTGGAGTTGTGTAGAATAGGTCTCTAATATTTGCTCCTTTTCCAGCCCAGAATTCCAGCTGCCGGCATTCTCCCTCTTCATGTAAACCTTGTAAAATAAGAGATAAAAGGCATAAGTATTGTGACATAATGTGAAGTAATAGCCCATAATGCAATAAATATCGATATAAAAGCATGATGCAAAACAGACGTATCAACTCCCCCAAGCTTAGACCTCGCTTGTCCTCAAGCGGAAGCCGATATCGAAAAATATGTCCACATGTTTCAAGATAGATGTGTCGATAAAATAAAATACGGACATGAGGGCATCATGATCATTCTTAGAATAGCAACATATATGTATTGTCATATGATTTCTTATGCTGAAGTAACAATCTATTCACAATGTAAAGTATGAATCAGAAACTTCATTGAAAAACTAGCAAACTATAATCTCAGTCGTTGAAGTAATTGCAATTTATCATAACATCGGAAAGAGTCAATATAAGAGCTTTTCAGCAAGTCCACATACTCAACTATCATTTAGTCTTTCACAATTGCTAACACTCACGCGATACTTATGGGTATGAAGTTTTAATCAGACACGGAGAAAGATAGGGGCTTATAGTTTTGCCTCCCAACCTTTTACCTCAAGGTAACGTCAACAATAATGCTTTATGAAAACCCACATCCAATTGGATATATATATATCAGGATCTTTCCAACACATAGTGCTTGCCAAAGGATAAAGTGTAAAAAGGAAAGGTGAAGATCACAATGACTCTTGTATAAGGGATAAGACAAAAATAAAAGATAGGCCCTTCGCAGAGGGAAGCAGAGGTTGTCATGTGCTTTTATGGTTGGATGCACAAAATCTTAATGCAAAAGAACGTCACTTTATATTGCCACTTGTGATAAGGACCTTTATTATGCAGTCCGTCGCTTTTATTTCTTCCATATCACAAGCTCGTATAAAGCTTATTTTCTCCACACTAATAGATCATACATACTTAGAGAGCAATTTTTATTGCTTGCAACAATGACAACTTACTTGAAGGATCTTACTCAATCCATAGGTAGATATGGTGGACTCTCATGGCAAAACTGGGTTTAAGGATATTTGGAAGCACAAGTAGTATCTCTACTTGATGCAAAGAATTTGGCTAGCATGAGGGGGAAAGGCAAGCTCAACATGTTGGATGATCCATGCCAATATAATTTATTTCGGATATAAGAAAACATAACCCATTACGTTGTCTTCCTTGTCCAACATCAACTTTTTAGCATGTCATATTTTAATGAGTGTTCACAATCATAAAAGATGTCTGAGATAGTATATTTATATGTGAAAACCTCTCTTTCTTTATTACTTCCTATTAATTACAACGATGACCAAAACTATGTTTGTCAACTCTCAACAACTTTTATTCATCATACTCTTTATATGTGAAGTCATTACTCTCCATAAGATCAATATGATCTCTTTATTTCTTTCTATTATTTCCTTTTTCTTTTATTCCCTCAAGATCATAGCAAGATAACCAAGCCCTCGACTCAAGACTAATCTTTATTATATATAGCTCACGGACTCGATTACATAGGTAAGGATCAACACAAAAACTCAAAGCTAGATCATACTAAACTTTATTCTACTAGATCAAGATATAACCAAAAGGATCGAACTAAGAAAAATGGTAAAGATAGAAGTGTGATGGTGATACGATACCGGGGCACCTCCCCCAAGCTTGGTAGTTGCCAAGGGGAGTGCCCATACCCATGTATTTATGTCTCTTTCTTTGGAGGTGGTGACGATGGAGTTGTTGATGATGTAGCCTTGTTGTCCATCTTCCAAGGCATAGGCTCACCATCATAGAAGGATGATCGAGTCTTCGGGATCCTCAAATCTGCAGCCAAACACATCCTCTTGAATCTATATTCATATTCACAGTTTTGGTTTTGCAGGTCATAGATCTGGGCTTGGAGGTGCTCGATTTTCTCGTGAAGCTTGAAGATGGTCTCCCCAATGTTCTTGGCATCCAGCTTGTGGTTGTTGGTGAACTCCGTGATCATCATGTGGTTGGCGTTGAGTCCGCGTTCCACCATCCCTGGCACTTGAAAACTTTTTCTCCATTGCTTCGAGTCTTGTCTCCATGCTTCCGGTCCTCCTTGGTCCCTCGACATCGTGGATGTGCAGCACCCCCTCACGCATCTCAATGGTTTGAGGGTGTTGCAACACCTCCGCGAGGTAGGGATTGATGACCTTCTCGAAAAACTTGTCCTTGGGGGGCGCTTGAAGTCGTCATGTGATCTAGATCTGTCAGAAAAACAGCTCGAAACAAAAGCAGAGGATTCTGTCGTGGTACCGTGGTCAAAACCTTCGGGAGATTATATAATGAATTTTTACCGACCAAAAGAAGTATCATGCAAGAAAATGGAGTCCGGAGGGCACACGAGGTGTCCACGAGGCAGGGGGCGCGCCCTCCACCCTCGTGGATGCCTCGTGTCCTTTCCGGACTACTTCTTATTTTCCTATTTTTTAAAAATATTCCAAAACAGAGTAAAATTGCTATTAGAACTGTTTTGGAGTCGGTTTACTTACCGTACCACATACCTATTCCTTTTTGGAGTCTGAAACGTTTTGGAAAGTGTCCCTTATATACTCCTCCGGGGTTACGGTGTCAATAACATTGGTTTCAACATTTATGGGATTACCTGAGATATAATGTTTGATTCTTTGACCGTTCACCACCTTCGGATTTGTGCCTTCAAAGTTGTTGATTTTGATGGCACCGGATCGATAGACCTCCTCGATAACTTAGGACCTTCCCATTTAGAGAGGAGTTTTCCTGCAAAAAATCTTAAACGAGAGTTGTATAACAGAACATAATCACCTACATTAAACTCACGCTTTTGTATCCTTTTGTCATGCCATCTTTTAACTTTTTCTTTAAACAGTTTGGCATTCTCATAGGCCTGGGTTCTCCACTCATCAAGTGAGCTAATGTCAAATAGTCTCTTCTCACCGGCAAGTTTGAAATCATAATTGAGCTCTTTAATGGCCCAATATGCCTTATGTTCTAGTTCGAGAGGTAAGTGACATGCTTTTCCATAAACCATTTTACACGGAGGCGTTCCCAAGGATTTTTATATGCAGTTCTATAGGCCCATAGTGCATCGTCAAGTTTCTTGGACCAATTCTTTCTAGATCTATTAACAGTCTTTTGCAAAATTAATTTAATCTCTCTATTACTCAGTTCTACTTGACCACTAGACTGTGGGTGGTATGGAGATGCAATTCTATGATTAACATCATACTTAGCAAGCATTTTACGAAAAGCACCATGAATAAAATGTGAACGACCATCCGTCATTAAGTATCTAGGAACTCCAAACCTCGGAAAAATAACTTCTTTAAGCATCTTAATAGAGGTGTTATGATCAGCACTACTAGTTGGAATAGCTTCTACCCACTTAGTAACATAATCAACAGCAACTAAAATATGTGTATACCCATTAGAGGAAGGAAACGACCCCATATAATCAAAGCCCCAAACATCAAATGGTTCAATAACAAGTGAATAGTTCATAGGCATTTCTTGACGTCTACTAATATTACCAATTCTTTGACATTCATCACAAGACAAGACAAACTTACGGGCATCTTTGAAGAGAGTAGGCCAATAAAAACCGGATTGCAATACCTTATGTGTAGGTCTATCTCCAGCGTGGTGTCCTCCATAAGCCTCGGAGTGACACTTGTGTAGGATCTGTTCCTGTTCATGCTCAGGTACACAATGTCTAATAACACCATCTACTCCTTCTTTATAAAGGTGTGGGTCATCCCAGAAGTAATGTCTTAAATCATAGAAAAACTTTTTCTTTTGCTGGTATGTGAAACTAGGTGGTATAAATTTAGCAACAATGTAATTAGCAGAATCAACATACCATGGAGCAGTACGAGAAGCATTTATGACAGCTAATTGTTCATCAGGAAAACTATCATCAATAGGGAGTGGGCCATCAAGAACATTTTCTAACCTAGACAAGTTGTCTGCAACGGGGTTCTCAGCTCCCTTCCTATCAATAATATGCAAATCAAATTCTTGTAGCAAGAGAACCCATCTAATAAGTCTAGGTTTAGCATCTTTCTTTTCCATAAGGTATTTGATAGCAGCATGATCAGTGTGAATAGTTACTTTAGAATCAACAATATAAGGTCTGAACTTATCACAGGTAAATACAACTGCTAAAAATTCTTTTTCAGTAGTAGCATAATTTCTCTAGGCACTGTCTAGAGTTTTACTAGCATATTGGATAAAATTTAATTTCTTATCAACTCTTTGTCCTAGAACAGCACCTACAGCATAATTACTAGCATCACACATAATTTCAAAGGGTAAATTCCAATCAGGTGGCTGAACAATAGGTGCAGAAATCAAGTCTTTCTTAAGTATTTCAAATGCTTCTACACAATCATCATCAAAGACAAAAGGAACATCTTTTTGTAAGAGATTAGTCAGAGGCCTAGAAATTTTTGAGAAGTCTTTAATGAACCTCCTATAAAAACCGGCATGACCAAGGAAACTTCTTATACCTTTAATGTCCTTAGGACACGACATCTTTTCAATAGCATCAACTTTAGCTTTATCAACTTCAATACCTCACTAGTGCGCGTCGGTCCTAAACAAACGGTTTTTAACCCCTTTCCGCAATGGCCTTTGGAACCGTCTCCAAGTGAGTGTGGGTAATAGGGGGGTCCTTCCCACACGACCCAGAAACCGTCGGGGATAGGGAGCCTTGATGCATACAGTTGTCCCTATATAACCGTTTCCAATATCTCGAGTATCCCAAACGCTTCATTATTCCTACTCATTTGTGCTCGCATTGCCATCGCAGATTCCAGGCACGGGAGTTTTCCAGACAGATTCTAGGCACGGGAGTTTTACGATGCCTGGCACATCACAAACAGTTCATGATTATAAACCGTGTACGATGGGTAGACAATCACACACATTTAGTTTTCCCACACCGTATGTGATAGTGTCTCACATCACAAACGCTTTGCAAACGGCAACTGTGTGCATGCTTGCACATGTTTCCTCTCTGTGAACCATCTCGGATTATGGTGTATATCGCAAACATTTGTGTTTTACCAACTGTGTGTGCCGTAATGACCTGCACAACGTAATTTCGCCCTAATTTAATTGCTGCTATTTAAAATTGTACCTAATTTAGACTTGAAAGTAGGTTATAGCTTTATTCATATCCATCAGGTTCAAACAACCAATGCATTATTCGATTCACAGGTACATATGTTTAAGAATTACATAAGGACCAAATAAAGAATGATGTACCAGGGTTCTATACTTGTACAATTACAGATGGTAAAGAAAGAGGTGACGGACATTCGAGTTGCTGAACAAGGTGAAGCGGAATGGCCCTATTGTGCTCTCCTGGATGCAGAAGGCATGCAGGACTCTAGTCCAACCCCTTGTGATGGCCGACCGCCAATCATGTAGTTTGAGAGGTAATCTTGAGTAAACTGCTTCAGGATCCATTGCAAAAGAAAAAAGATTCATATATTGTCATCTAACACAACTCATTACGGGCAGTAAAAAGAAGGCTACAGGGTTCTTACTTACCATCCTGCAGTTCACTGTTGTCTTGCATAAAGTGTAAACAAATAGTTTGATTGACCTCTTTTGACCCATTTTAATAACACTTTTTATCAGTTTCCTCACTTGATGCTGGTTCATGAATATCTCATTGCCCCATACGCAGAAAGGGTCGAAGTGTGGATCTTTGGCAATGATACATGTACCTAAAAGCACCAAGTTAATATTAGAAGCCAAACAACAATTGAAAAATCATGTAGTACAACACTCCATCCATCCCATTATATAAGATTTTATTACATGTATATCTAGACATCATCAAAACATTAAGGTAACACTCTTCTTGGTTGCTATGTAGCATGGGATTGCATATTTAGTCATTCAGTACGATGCATGTTGCTAAACAACAATTGATAAATGAAAATGCATGTTAACTGCAATATCCTTAATAGCAACCAAATAGCGTAATTCATAGTGGTATTGTTGAAACTGTTATTGATGAAATTGAACTGCACGGCAAATAGTTGCATATATAGAGCATCACATTGTGAAGAACTGAAATAAACAAGTCATAAGGACATCTCTAGGCGATCCTTAAAAAGTTAAAGGACTAAAACCCTTAGTGGATATATATATATATATACTCCAGCAATTTTTGGCCTTTTCTAGTCGATCCCTAAACTTAAGGTTGTAAACTTCAATTTGATCATGTTCAAAGCAGGTTTAACCGAAAGTAGCACGCGTTCAAACATAAACATATATAGTTTTGCATAACCGAACATAAAACATAAATTTAAACTAAGCTAAACTACTTTCGGTCGAAGTAGAGGTCGAGCCAATCCTTCCTCGTCATGTACGGTGTGCCGCGAGCCGGGTCCGGGCCAGTACCGTCGTCGGGGTCGTTGGGGAAGGCACTCCTCCACTCGTCGACGTCGATCTCCTCGTCCTCGGGGCCCACCTCGGCGCCCTCCGCGCCGCCGTCGCCGCTGCCTTCGACCTCGTCATCAGAGGAGAGCGCGATAACCTCGCCGCCGTCCTCGCCGCCATCGACCTCGTCATCGGAGGAGAGCGCGATAACCTCGCCGCCCTCTGCGCCAGCAAAGATCGCACGCTCCGCCTCCACAAGCTCCGGGTGCTGCCGGCGGAGCTCTTGCATGTAGGCCTCGTCGGCGGCCTCGGCCTCGAGGCGCTCCCACGCCTCGCGGTCCTCCCGCGCCATAGCCGAGCTCACCACCCCTGGCTCCGGCAGAACGAGGTGGACCAGACGTGTGCCGAAGGGGAAATTGAGCCTAGCCTCCGCGCCGTGGTAGGGGACCTGCCAGCGGTCGTAATCCATGGCCGCGAGCTCGGCTGTGTGGAAGCTACCGAGCCACCGGCGGGTGTGGGTCTCTCGATCTGTAATCTCGGCAACCCAAGTCCCCCACCGCCGCTGCCGGACCCCGAGGTAGGACTTCGTCGGCTGCCGGGTCCGAGGGAGGATGGGGAAGTCCTCGAACCGTCATAGGGGCACGGCGGCGGGCGGATCGGGGGACCGACGATGGCAGATCGGGCCCGCGGAGGACGATAGGGACACCTCGATGGCCACCTCACCGGCGTCGGGCAAAAAGGCCGCGATAAACCTCTTTTTGGCCATTGGCTCCTCGAGCTCCCCGGCACATGGGCAGAGGTTGAGGACGGAGGCGCCGGCGATGGCGGCGACCTACCAATGGTTTCGAGGGTTGTGTGTGTCTGTCTGAGCGGAGGTTTTGGGGTGTGTGTGGAGGGGGGGCAAGGTTGTGTTTGAGGAAATGCTGCGGCAACTGAAAATTTCACTAGGCGGGAGTAACAAGGCAGGGCTACTGAAAATTTGGATCAAGGGCGAGTAGATATTTTTGAGATTGCGAGGAATGCAGAGGCAGGAGTAAAATGCCGGGGCTATCGAAAATTTGAATCAAGGGACTGAAGCAGAGCGGGAGTAACAGACATCGCACACGGTCCACACATACTAATCGTGTGCTATCAAACATTAAAACCTTCCAGGCGGTAGATATTTTCGAGATTGCGAGGGATGCAGAGGCGGGAGTTTTTGGGGAGTGGGCTAGTGTGCTTGACACGCCGGCTGTGGACTGTAGCCGACGCACCTTTCTCGCGTAAGCCATAGGCGTACTATACACCGACGATGCTCCAAGATATTTTGTACTACATCTCACACGGTTGGTGATAATAAACTGTGTGGGATCTACTTGATTTGAATTACAAAATGGGGTCACAGCGGCAATGGACACCGTTTGAATTGCTAGACCTTTCATCTGCAGTGAACATGCAACTATATGTGTGTCGTAAAAGAATTGGAATTATTCAGGGTTCGTTTGGACATTTTATACAATAAACTGATTTTCTAGCCATTTCACGTGCACAATTCAAAATTAAACTACATGCACATGCTCCGATGCATACAAATTGGTTGAAAAATCAAATTTGTGTCCATCAGTGCATGCTTAGGTCCCATGCAAGAAATGGGCATGAATTTTTCGGGGTTCGTTTGGCCTTTTTTATACATTAACTGGGTTTTCTAGGCATTTTATGTGCATAATTCAAATTTGAACTACAAGCACATGCTCCAATGCACCAAACTTGGTTGAAAAGACACATGTGTGTCCTTGGGTGAATTTCTAGGTCCCATGCAAGAGATGGGAATGAATTCCAAACACCTGGGCATTGTTGATTGCCGGCAAAACGTTGAGATACCTAGTTTTTAAATTCTAGTAAATCCAAAACTCGTCCGAAATTCATGAAACTTGGCATGATATCATGGAGCGGCATCAACATGCCGTGGTGAAAATTTTGTCCCATTTGGGGCAGGTTTGGGTATAAGCTTCTCACAAACCAGAGCTTCTCACAACAAGCATGATGGTTTCGATAGGGAACGTACCACCTTTGGGGACGTGACAATATCCGTTGCCTCTTATTGCTTTCAAAAAAATTCTAGTGTCAACATAGAACAACAGGAGTGTTGTGTTTAATCTTGGAATTTTTCGGGGTTCGTTTGGCCTTTTTTATACCTTAACTGGGTTTTGTAAGCATTTTATGTGCATAATTCAAATTTGAACTACAAGCACATGCTCCAATGCACTAAAGTTGGTTGAAAAATCACATGTGTGTCCTTGGGCGAATTTCTAGGTCCCATGCAAGAGATTGGAATGAAATTCAAACACCAGGGCATTGTTGATTGCCGGCAAAACGTTGAGATGCCTGGTTTTTAAATTCTAGTAAATCCAAAACTCGTCTAAAATTCATGAGACTTGGCATGCTATCATGGAGCAGTATCAACTTGCCGTGGTAAAAAAATTTGTCCCATTTGGGGCAGGTTCGAGTCTAAGCTTCTCACAAACCAGAGCTTCTCACAACAAGCATGATGGTTTCGATAGGGAACGTCCCACCTTTGGGGACGAAACGATATCCATTGCCTCTTATTGCTTTCAAACTTTTTTCTCGTGTCAACATAGAACAGCAGGAGTGTTGTGTCAATTTTTGGGATTTTTCGGGGTTCGTTTGGACATTTTTATGCATCAACTGAGTTTTCTAGGCATTTTATGTGCATAATTCAAATTTGAACTACATGCACATGCTCCAGTGCATATAAATTGGTTGAAAAATCACATGTGTGTCCTTGGGTGCATGCTTAGGTCCCTTGCATGAGACGGGAATGAATTTCAAACACCAGGGCACTGTTGATTGCGGGCAAAACGTTGAGATACCTGGTTTTTAAATTCTGGTAAATCCAAAACTCGTCCGAAATTCATGAAACTTGGCATGCTATCATGGAGCGGCATCAACATGATGTGGTGAAAATTTTGTCCCATTTGGGACAGGTTTGGGTATAAGCTTCTCACAAACCAGAGCTTCTCACAACAAGCATGATGGTTTCGATAGGGAACATACCACCTTTGGGGACGGGATGATATCCGTTGCCTCTTATTGCTTTCAAAAAATTTCTAGTGTCAACATAGAACAACATGAGTGTTGTGTTTAATCTTGTAATTTTTTGGGGTTCGTTTGGCCTTTTTTATACATTAATTGGGTTTTGTAGGCATTTTATGTGCATATTTCAAATTTGAACTACAAGCACATGCTCCAATGCACCAAAGTTGGTTGAAAAATCACATGTGTGTCCTAGGGTGAATTTCTAGGTCCCATACAAGAGATTGGAATGAAATTCAAACACCAGGGCACTGCTGATTGCCGAAAAAACGTTGAGATGCCTGGTTTTTAAATTCTAGTAAATCCAAAACTCGTCTGAAATTCATGAAACTTGGCATGCTATCATGGAGCGGCATCAACATTCTGTGGTAAAAAAATTGTCCCATTTGGGGCAGGTTTGGTTATAAGCTTCTCACAAAACAGAGCTTCTCACAACAAGCATGATGGTTTCGATAGGGAACGTCCCACCTTTGGGGATGAAACGATATCCATTGCCTCTTATTGCTTTCAAATTTTTTTCTTGTGTCAACATAGAACAACAGGAGTGTTGTGTCAATTTTTGTGATTTTTCGGGGTTCGTTTGGACATTTTATGCATTAACTGGATTTTCTACGCATTTTATGTGCATAATTCAAATTTGAACTACAAGAACATGCTCCAATGCACTAAAGTTGGTTGAAAAATCAAATCTGTGTCCTTGTGTGAATTTCTAGGTCCAATGCAAGAGATGAGAATGAAATTCAAACACCAGGGCACTGTTGATTGCCGGCAAAATGTTGAGATGCCTGGTTTTTAAATTCTAGTAAATCCAAAACTCGTCTGAAATTCATGAAACTTGGCATGCTATCATGGAGCGGCATCAACATGCCGTGGTAAAAAAATTGTCCCATTCGCGGCAGGTTCGGGTATACGCTTCTCACAAATCAGAGCTTCTCACAACAAGCATGATGGTTTCGGTATGGAACGTCCCACCATACGGTACGAAACAATATCCATTGCCTCTTATTGCTTTCAAAAAAATTCCCATGTCAAGATAGAACAACAGGAGTGTTGTGTCCATTTTTGTGATTTTTCGGGGTTCGTTTGGATATTTTTATGCATTAACTGAGTTTTCAATGCATTTATGTGCATAATTCAAATTTGAACTACATGCACATGCTCCAGTGCATATAAATTGGTTGAAAAATCAAATATGTGTCCTTGGGTGCATGCTTAGTTCCCATGCAAGAAATGGGAATGAATTTCAAACACCAGGGCACCGTTGATTGCCGGCAAAACATTGAGATGTCTGGTTTTTAAATTCTAGTAAATCCATGAAACTTGGCATGCTATCATGGAATGGCACCCGACATGCTGTGGCATTTTTCGTGTCCATTTTGAGAGAAGGCGCACTCAAATAATGACAGCCAACAAAGGCATTTTGAAAAAATAGCTGCCACTTTAATATCTCAAACGTTTGTAGAATTCAAACCGTGTGCGTTCTTTTAACCATTCACGTGACGCCACGTGTCTTGGTTTTAATGGCTGTAGGAGGTGCCGTGCGGACAGCTGCTTGACCTTGACTGAACGGGAGGCGTGCGAGCGTAGTCCGGTGCGCAGGTTGACCCAGAGGCGTGCAAGCTGTCCTCTAATGCGCATGCTCAATGGGAAGCGTGCGGGCTGTACACTGCGCAGGCTCACTGGGAAGCGAGCCCTTTGACTTCCATGGTCGCCCGCCTTCCTCTCCATTAATGGCGCCCGAGCCGCTGTTTAACATGGGCGGCCTTACTGTTCGCCTCCCATTCCCCTCCCTCCCGCAGACCTCCACCAACGCCATGGCGCAGAACGATCATCTGCCACTAGTCTTCAAGTTTGGTGAAGTTGACTCCGAGCCAGAGGAGATAGAAAATAAGGAGGAATGGGGCCTCATGGACATGGCCCAGACCGAGCTGGCCGCGGCGGTTGCTGCCCCCGCTCCCGTCCCGGCTCCCATCCCCGCGCCCGCGCCAGCGACCATCCCCGTAGCATTGACGGGCTGGTCACCGAGCACTATCGAAGAGCTGGAAGCCGCGGGCGTCAGTGAGGTCTCCGCGGACCCGCGCGAGCTCGTGTATATGCCAGCACCAGCGCCCGTGCCCGTGCTCGTGCGTGCCCCTCCACCCATCGTGGCGCCGGGCCCCGTGCATTTGGCTGCACCCGCCGCGCCCATGCCCGTGCGCGCGCCCCCCTCAGCGGCATGGGACGGTGCCGTTGACCGCTACCTCTCAGCGGCGCCAGTTGTCGTCCTCCAGCACCCCGCCCGTTGATCGCGTGAAGACATGATGTTTGATTTACAAGGAAGAACATTTTCTGCTGCCTTGAAGACTTCAACAACGGCGTCCCGGAGGACGACAACGACAACCACGGCGCGACACACCGCCTCCGCCGCCGCCGGAAATAGTTGTTTTGGGGTTTAATACTGTATCTCGAATTCTCGATCATATGAATATAAATTCGCAGTGTGACTGACTTATCAAACGATTTTCTTTTGAAAAAAACGTCAATGGTTTTTAAATATAAAACACTCATCGCAAACATTTTAGTTAGAACACCCGGATGCAAACCGACAGCTTCCCCAGGAACCAAGGGAAAATGTGCCGAGCAGGATTTTTGCATCCCTTCAACGCAAACGGTTGTTTTGCATGACCCGTGTGCAACCACGTACAAACAATTGGGTAAGATTTGCATATCTGTCATTTTGGGTATGTTGCCATTTGTCAAAATGGAAAGGTTGACATTTGTTTATCTAGTAACATTGCCATTTGTCAACCTTGTAACACTGCGATTTGTCAAAATATGCAGCTAAAAATCACTAGCACTATCAAATTTTTGCAACTAAAATCAGTAGCACTGTTCATATGGACACCACTAGCAGGCGTGAGTTGATGGACGCATATGCATATGTACCATTGATTACATACAACAAGTCATCAGCCCACAACGACAACGAGGATACATGTTGGATTATAGATCATTTCCAACAAAACATTCTAGTAAAGTTTTTCTCACACAACAAATAACAAAGCGATGAAATGAACTTCAGCTCAACCACTCGTCGGCATTGGAAACGCTTGCTTTGAACCAGAAGTGATTCTCTGGGAAGGGCCAGCTACTGTCAATCTCGAGACCAACGCAGGACTGATCATCCAGGCTGAAGCGGCCTATGTCAGGACCCATATTGGGACAGTAGGGAAGCATAGCAATGTCCGAGGTATAGATACAATTGCTTCTCATAAATGGTAGTAACGTTGTGTCAACAGCAGCTGGATCGCCTTCCACCATCATTGGATAGTTTTGTCCAAGGAAGAGCGAGTTTCCTCCAAGATTTCAATACTGAACCAGGGAGAAGGTGTTGGCGCTAGTACACTAGTATCCATCCCGAATACCCTCCAACGGATGTTGGAATAGGTCCGGAGAGTGCGACCATGCGAGACAACACCTGCTTCCTTAGTAACATCAGCAGCTCGTCCTCATGCTCGTGATCATCAGCATCGTCATCTCCCCCTTGGTTATAAAAATTTTCAATTATAGGTGGTGGAATGTTCACAGGACCTTGGAAACACAAGAAGGTTAATTAATTAGTAAAGGGAAACTAGCTAACCCGCATGCATGTGGATGAAACAACTATAATTACGGTGGAACACAAACGTACCGAAAGCATGATGATTCCATGCAAAAACAGTGCCACGAGTGGTGGCAACAAACACATGACCCTCGTATTGAATTGCATCATAGTACTCATCCGTGTACAAAAATTGATTTTTGAGCAATATCCATCGAGGCGTGGAAGTAAGGAAGGCAACAAGCTTGTCGAAGATAGCAACAACTTCATGGTTCGAGTAATCCCAATAGCGGTTGGGAACTCGACAAATTGCTATCTTCCGTAGACGACAGTCACCATGATCGTATTTGAACTCACGTAGGATACCAGTGTACTCAACCTCTGGGCAGTCGTATGAGATTTTTGGAAGTGGAACCCGGTGACGAGTGTACACATTCACAAGTTCCCACTCGCAGTTGTACCCAATATAAACAACCCAATCTCCATTTGCGCCTGCCCAAGCCTTGACCTCAAGCGATGGCATCTTAACATCATACGTATCATTATCAAGCGGCATCAACTTGCACAAGGCGAGGCTTCCCTCGTCCCCTCGCCAGTCAGCAGGGTCACGGCGAAGAAGATAGGGGAGATCAAACTGCTCCTGGACCCTTGGGTTCCTTGTAATGATGTTATTAGTTGAGTCGAGAATGGTCTTGAACGAACCTGCCATCCTAGCCGAGGTGATGACGTCGCACCGATCAATGAGTTCCTCCACCATGTCATCTTTCAGATCGGGGCAAGAATAACGGGGTCGTTTCTGTCCTGTTCCCTCCATGGAGAAGATGATCGAACAATGGCAGAAGGAAGGGTGAAGGCAAATGGAGGGAGGAAGAGCGTGCGACAGCAGTTCCAAATCGAGAGGGAAAGGCGAAGAGGCGCTGGACGGTTGCCATGGTACACGAAGAGGCGCCTGGGGAGCAAACGGTTGCCACAGAGGTCACACACTGATGACAAGGGCCGAGTGAACCGCATGCGTATATCGCACACACCTTGATCTGGCTGACCGTTTCTTTTGTGTTGCCTAATCACAAACAGTTCATCCGAGTGAACCATATGATGTATATCGCACACACCTTCATTTGGCTGCCCGTTTCTTTTGTGTTGCCTAATCACAAACAGTTCATCCGAGTGAACCGTATGCTGTGTATCTCACACGCCTTCATCTGGCTGCCTGTTTCTTTTGTTCCTCCTCATCGCAAATAGTTAGTTGAACTGAATCGTATGCCCTTCATCGCAGACGCAACTAAAACCCGAACCGTGTTTGATGCATCCGTCATCGCAAACGTTTTATACATTTCTGACGGTTTTCATACAGCACCGTTTGCGATTATTGCATCGCACACAGTTTCTCGAAGGGTCTCTGATCGTAGTGTCGCGTTAGCAGCATCCTGCAGTAGTGCCTCTTTCAGAAATTTTATGCCCAAGACAATACCTTCATTAACCATAAAGTGGCACTTCTCCCAATTCAAGACAAGATTAGTTTCTTCACATCACTGCAAAAATCGATCAAGGTTGCTTAAGCAATCATCAAAAGAAGTTCCATACAGGGAGAAATCATCCATGAAAACCTCAACAATCTTTTCACAAAAGTCAGAGAATATAGCAGTCATACATCTTTGAAAGGTAGCAGGTGCATTACATAAACCAAAAGGCATACGTCTATAAGCAAAGGTACCGAAAGGGCAAGTAAAAGTGGTCTTTTCTTGATCCTCTTTCGACACAGGTATTTGAGAGAAACCAGAATAACCGCCTAGAAAGCAAAAATGTGTATGTTTGGATAATCTTTCTAGCATTTTATCAATAAAAGGTAAAGGGTAATGATCCTTTCTAATAGCTTTATTTAATTTGCGGAAATCAATTACCATTCTATAACCTGTAACAATTCTTTGTGGGATCAATTCATCTTTATCATTAGGAACAACAGTAATACCTCCCTTCTTAGGGACACAATGGACAGGACTTACCCACTGACTATCAGCAACAGGATAAATTATACCTGCCTCCAGAAGCTTTAGTATTTCATTTCTTACCACTTCTTTCATCTTAGGATTTAACCATCGTTGGTGATCAACAACCGGTTTAGCGTCCTTCTCCTATTTTATTTTGTGCTGGCATAGAGTGGGACTAATGCCCTTAAGATCATCAAGAGTATATCCAATAGCAGCACGGTGCTTCTTCAGAGTTCTCAATAATTTCTCTTCTTCCTGCTCTGAAAGGTTAGCACTAATAATAACAGGATATATCTTCTTTTCATCAAGATAAGCATATTTAAGAGTATCATGTAATGGTTTAAGCTCAAACACCGGATCACCCTTGGGTGGAGGAGGATCCCCTAGAATTTCAACAGGCAACTTGTGTTTCAAAATAGGTCCCTGTTTAAAGAATACTTCATCTATTTCCCTTCTTTCATTCATAAACATATCATTTTCATGGTCTAGCAAATATTGTTCTAAAGGATCATTAGGAGGCACGGCAATAGAAGCAAGACCAATAATTTCATCTTTAGTAGGCAATTCTTTATCATGGGGTTGTCTACGAAATTTAGCAAAATTAAAATCATGAGACATATCCCCTAAACCAACAGTAACAATATCCTTTTCGCAGTCTATCTTGGCATTAACAGTATTCAAGAAGGGTCTACAAAATATAATGGGACAAAAGCCATCTTGTGGGGAACCAAGAACAAGAAAATCAGTAGGATATTTAATTTTCCCACACAAGACTTCAACATCTCTAACAATCCCAAATGGTGAAATAGTATCTCTATTGGCAAGCTTAATAGTAACATCAATACCTTCTATTTCAGTGGGTGCAATATCATGCATAATTTCTTTGTATAAGGAATGAGGTATTGCACTCGCACTAGCACCCATATCACATAAGCCATGATAACAATGATATCCTATTTTAGCAGAGACAATAGGCATGCCAACAACAGGTCTATGTTTACCTTTAGTATCGTGTCTAGCAATTCTAGCAGCTTCATCACAAAAGTAAATAACATGCCCATCAATATTATCGACCAAGAGATCCTTAACCATAGCAATACTAGGTTCAACTTTAATTTGCTCAGAGGGTGTATGTGTTCTAGCTTTAATCTTACGAACCACAGTTGAAGCTTTAGCATGATCCTTTATTCTAACAGGGAAAGGTGGTTTCTCAATATAAGCGGTAGGAACAATAGGATCAACATTATAAGTGATAGTATTTTCTTCAACTTTAATAGGTCCAAATACTTTTACTTCCATGGGAGGATGATATTTAAACCACTTCTCCTTAGGGAGATCAACATGAGTAGCAAATGATTAACAGAAAGAAGCTACTATCCCAGAGTCAAGTCCATATTTAGTGCTAAATTCACGAAAAGCATCGCTATCCATAAAAGATTTAAAACTCTCAAACTTAGGTGTTATACCTGACTCCTTACCTTCGTCGAGTTCCCAATCTTCAAAGTTTCATTTAATTCTTTCCAATAAATCCCATCTGAATTCAATAGTCTTCATCATAAAAGAACCAGTACAAGAAGTATCGAGCATGGAGCGATTATTGAGAGAAAGCCGAGGATACAATTTTTGGATAATAATTTCTCTTGAGAGCTCATGATTGGGGCATGAATATAACATTGACTTAAGCCTTCCCCAAGCTTGAGCGATACTTTATCCTTCGCGAGGCCAAAAATTATATATATAATTACGATCACGATGAACCAGATGCATAGGATAAAACTTCTGATGAAATTCCAATTTCAATTGGTTGTAGTTCCATGATCCAATATCATCACATAGCCTAAACAATGTCAATGCCTTTCCCTTCAAAGATAAAGGGAAGACCTTCTTCTTGATAACATCCTCGGGCATACCTGCAAGTTTAAATAATCCATAAAGTTCATCCACATAGATTAGGTGCATATTGGGATGTAATGTTCCATCTCCTGTAAAAGGATTAGCTAGCAGTTTCTCTATCATACCCGAAGGAATTTCAAAGTAAACATTTTCAGTAGGTTCAGTAGGTTGAGGAGAAACTCTTTGCTCTACTGGTCGGGGTCAAGATACCCCGAACAAGCCCCTCAAAGGATTATTTTCCATAGTAACAAGTGATAGTAAATTTCAGCACACTATATAAATTTTTCCTTACCAAAGGCGTTTCACTCCCCGGCAACGCCGCCAGAAAAGAGTCTTCATGACCCAACAGTATAGGGGATCTACCGTAGTCCTTTCGATAAGTAAGAGTGTCGAACCCAACGAGGAGCAGAAGGAAATGACAAGCAGTTTTCAGTAAGGTATTCTCTGCAAGCACTGAAATTATCGGTAACAGATAGTTTTGTGATAAGGTAATTCGTAACGGGCAACAAGTAACAAAAGTAAACAAGGTGCAGAAAGGTGGCCCAATCCTTTTTGTAGAAAAGGACAAGCCTGGACAAACTCTTATATAAAGGAAAGCGCTCCCGAGGACACATGAGAATTATCGTCAAGCTAGTTTTCATCATGCTCATATGATTCGCGTTCGTTACTTTGATAATTTGATATGTGGGTGGACCGGTGCTTGGGTACTGCCCTTCCTTGGACAAGCATCCCACTTATGATTAACCCCCCTCGCAAGCATCCGCAACTACGAAATAAGAATTAAGGTAAACCTAACCATAGCATGAAACATATGGATCCAAATCATCCCCTTACGAAGCAACGCATAAACTAGGGTTTACACTTTTGTCACTCTAGCAACCCATCATCTACTTATTACTTCCCAATGCCTTCCCCTAGGCCTAAAAAATGGTGAAGTGTCATGTAGTCGACGTTCACATAACACCACTAGAGGAAAGACAACATATATTTCATCAAAATATCAAATGAATACTAAATTCACATGACTACTTATAACAAGACTTCTCCCATGTCCTCAGGAACAAACGTAACTACTCACAAATCATATTCATGTTCATAATCAGAGGGGTATTTGTTGGGGAACGCAGTAATTTCAAAAAAAATCTACGAACACACAAGATCTATCTAGGAAATGCATAGCAACGAGAGAGGAGAGTGTTGTCTACGTACCCTCGTAGACCGAAAGCGAAAGCGTTATGACAACGCGGTTGATGTAGTCGTACGTCTTCACGATCCGACCGATCCTAGTACCGAACGTATGGCACCTCCGCGATCTGCACACGTTCAGCTCGGTGACATCCCACGAACTCTAGATCCAGCTGAGGTCGAGGGAGAGTTTTGTCAGCACGACGGCTGATGGTGTTGATGAAGTTACCGACGCAGGGCTTCGCCTAAGCACTACAATGATATGACCGAGGTGGAAATCTATGGAGGGGGGCACCTCACACGGCTAAACAATCAACTTGTGTGTCTATGGGGTGCCCACCTCCCCCGTATATAAAGGAGTGGAGAAGGGGAGGGCCGGCCCTCTCTATGGTGCGCCCAAGGGGGGAGTCCTACTCCCAGTAGGAGTAGGTTTCCCTCCTTCCCTAGTTGGAGTGGGAGAAGAAGGAAGAGGGAGAGGGAGAGAAAGAAAGGGGGCCGGCCCCCTTCCCAATTCAGATTGGGCTTGGGGGGCGCACCCCCACCTTGGACGCCTCCTCCTCTCTTCCATCATGGCCCATTAAGGCCCATTAACTCCCCGAGGGGTTCCGGTAACCCCCCGGTACTCCGGAAAAATGTCCGAACCACTCGGAACCTTTCCGGTGTCCAAACATAGCCTTCCAATATATCAATCTTTATGTCTCAACCATTTCAAGACTCCTCGTCATGTCCATGATCACATCCGGGACTCCGAACAACCTTCGGTACATCAAAACACATAAACACATAATTCCGATCGTCATCGAACGTTAAGCGTGCAGACCCTACGGGTTTGAGAACTATGTAGACATGACCGAGACTCACTTCCGGTCAATAACCAATAGCGGAACCTGGATGCTCATATTGGTTCCTACATATTCTACGAAGATCTTTATCGGTCAAACCGCATAACAACATACATTGTTCCCTTTGTCATCGGTATGTTATTTGCCCGAGATTCGATCGTCGGTATCTCAATACCTAGTTCAATCTCGTTACCGGCAAGTCTCTTTACTCGTTCTGTAATGCATCATCCCGCAACTAACTCATTAATCACATTGCTTGCAAGGCTTATAGTGATGTGTATTACCGAGAGGGCCCAGAGATACCTCTCCGAAACATGGAGTGAAAAATCCTAATCTCGATCTATGCCAACCCAACAAACACCATCGGAGACACATGTGGAGCATCTTTATAATCACCCAGTTACGTTGTGACATTTGATAGCACACTAAGTGTTCCTCCGGTATTCGGGAGTTGCATAATCTCATAGTCATAGGAACATGTATAAGTCATGAAGAAAGCAATAGCAATAAACTAAACGATCATAGTGCTAAGCTAACGGATGGGTCAAGTCAATCACATCATTATCTAATGATGTGATCCCGTTAATCAAATGACAACTCGTGTCAATGGCTAGGAAACTTAACCATCTTTATCAACAAGCTAGTCAAGTAGAGGCATACTAGTGACACTCTGTTTGTCTATGTATTCACACATGTACTAAGTTTCCGGTTAATACAATTCTAGCATGAATAATAAACATTTATTATGATATAAGGAAATATAAATAGCAACTTTATTATTGCCTCTAGGGCATATTTCCTTCACTCTCCCACTTGCACTAGAGTCAATAATCTAGATTACATTGTAATGATTCTAACACCCATGGAGTCCTGGTGCTGATCATGTTTTGATCGTGATAGAGGCTTAGTCAACGGGTCTGCAACATTCAGATCCGTATGTATCTTGCAAATATCTATGTCCCCTTCCGACACTTGATGACGGATGGAATTGAAGCGTCTCTTGATGTGCTTGGTTCTCTTGTGAAATCTGGATTACTTCGCCAAGGCAATTGCTCCAGTATTGTCACAAAAGATTTTCATTGGACCCGATGCACTAGGCATGACACCTAGATCGGATATGAACTCCTTCATACAGACTCCTTCATTTGCTGCTTCCGAAGCATCTATGTATTCCGCTTCACACGTAGATCCCGCCACGACGCTCTGCTTAGAACTGCACCAACTGACAGCTCCACTGTTCAATATAAACATGTATCCGGTTTGCGACTTAGAGTCACCCGGATCAGTGTCAAAGCTTGCATCGACGTAACCTTTTACGATGAGCTCTTTATCACCTCCATAAACGAGAAACATATCCTTAGTCCTTTTCAGGTATTTCAGGATGTTCTTGACCGCTGTCCAGTGATCCACTCCTGGATTACTTTGGTACCTCCCTACTATATAGTTATAGCAAGGCACACATCAGGTCTGGTACACAGCATTGCATACATGATAGAACCTATGGCTGAAGCATAGGGAATGACTTTCATTTTCTCTCTATCTTCTGCAGTGGTCGGGCATTGAGTCTCACTCAACTTCACACCTTGTAACATATGCAAGAACCCTTTCTTTGACTGGTCCATTTTGAACTTCTTCAAAATCTTATCAAGGTATGTGCTTTGTGAAAGTCCAATTAAGCATCTTGATCTATCTCTATAGATCTTGATGCCCAATATATAAGCAGCTTCACCGAGGTCTTTCATTGAAAAATTCTTATGCAAGTATCCTTTTATGCTATCCAGAAATACTGTATCATTTCCAATCAGCAATATGTCATCCACATATAATATTAGAAATGCTACAGAGCTCCCACTCACTTTCTTGTAAATACAAGCTTCTCCAAAAGTCTGCATAAAACCATATGCTTTGATCACACTATCAAAACGTTTATTCCAACTTCGAGAGGCTTGCACCAGTCCATAAATGGATCGCTGGAGCTTGCACACTTTGTTAGCATCCTTTGGATCGATAAAACCTTCTGGTTGCATCATATACAACTCTTCTTCCAGAAATCCATTCAGGAATGCAGTTTTGACATCCATTTGCCAAATTTCATAATCATAAAATGCGGCAATTGCTAACATGATTCAGACAGACTTAAGCATCGCTACGGGTGGGAAAGTCTCATCGTAGTCAACTCCTTGAACTTGTCAAAAAACTTTCGCAACAAGTCGAACTTTGTAGACAGTAACATTACCGTCAGCGTCAGTCTTCTTCTTGAAGATCCATTTATTCTCGATGGCTTGCCAATCATCGGGCAAGTCAACCAAAGTCCACACTTTGTTCTCATACATGGATCCCATCTCAGATTTCATGGCCTCAAGCTATTTTGCAGAATCTGGGCTCATCGTCACTTCCTCATAGTTCATAGGTTCGTTATGGTGTAGTAACATGACGTCCAGAACAGGATTACGATACCACTCTGGTGCAGATCTTACTCTGGTTGACCTACGAGGTTCAGTAGTAACTTGATCCGAAGTTTCATGATCACTATCATTAGCTTCCTCACTAATTGGTGTAGGAATCACTGGAACTGATTTCTGTGATGAACTACTTTCCAATTCGGGAGAAGGTACAATCACCTCCTCAAGTTCTACTTTCCTCCCACTCACTTCTTTCGAGAGAAACTCCTTCTCTAGAAAGGATCCATTCTTAGCAACGAATATCTTGCCTTCGGATCTGTGATAGAAGGTGTACCCAATAGTCTCCTTTGGGTATCCTATGAAGACACATTTCTCCGATTTGGGTTCGAGCTTATCAGGTTGAAATTTTTTCACATAAGCATCGCAGCCCCAAACTTTCAGAAACGACAACTTGGGTTTCTGCCAAACCACAGTTCATAAGGTGTCGTCTCAACGATTTAGATGGTGCCCTATTTACCGTGAATGCAACCGTCTCTAAAGCATAACCCCAAAACAATAGCGGTAAATCAGTAAGAGACATCATAGATCGCACCATATCTAATAAAGTGCGGTTATGACGTTCGGACACACCATTACGCTGTGGTGTTCCAGGTGGCGTGAGTTGCGAAACTATTCCACATTGTTTCAAATGAAGACCAAACTCGTAACTCAAATATTCTCCTCCAAGATCAAATCGTAGAAACTTTATTTTCTTGTTACGATGATTTTCCACTTCACTCTGAAATTCTTTGAACTTTTCAAATGTTTGAGACTTTATGTTTCATTAAGTAGATATACCCATGTCTGCTCAAATTATTTGTGAAGGTCAGAAAATAACGATACCCGCCGCGAGCATCAACACTCATCGGACCGCATATATCAGTATGTATTATTTCCAACAAGTCTATTGCTCGCTCCATTGTTCCGGAGAACGGAGTCTTAGTGATCTTGCCCATGAGGCATGGTTCGCATGTATCAAGTGATTCCAAAAGCCCATCAGCATGGAGTTTCTTCATGTGCTTTACACCAATATGACCTAAACGGCAGTGCCACAAATAAGTTGCACTATCATTATTAAACTTCTATCTTTTGGCTTCAATACTTTGAATATGTGTATCACTACTATCGAGATTCAACAAAAATAGACCACTCATGAAGGGTACATGACCATAAAAGATATTACTCATATAAATAGAACAACCATCATTCTCTGATTTAAATGAATAACTGTCTCGCATCAAACAAGATCCAGATATAATGTTCATGCTCAACGCTGGCACCAAATAACAATTATTCAGGTCTAAAACTAATCCCGAAGGTAGATGTAGAGGTAGCGTGCCGACCGTGATCACATCGACTTTGGAACCATTTCCCATGCGCATCGTCACCTCGTCCTTAGCCAATCTTCGCTTAATCCGTAGCCCCTGTTTCAAGTTGCAAGTATGAGCAACAGAACTAGTATCAAATACCCAGGCGCTACTGCGAGCATTAGTTAAGTACACATCAATAACATGTATATCAAATATACCTTTCACTTTTCCATCCTTCTTATCCGCCAAATACTTGGGGCAATTCCGCTTCCAGTGACCAGTCCCTTTGCAGTAGAAGCACTCAGTCTCAGGCTTAGGTCCAGACTTGGGTTTCTTCACTTGAGCAGCAACTTGCTTGCCGTTCTTCTTGAAGTTCCCCTTCTTCCCTTTGCCCTTCTTCTTGAAACTGGTGGTCTTGTTGACCATCAACACTTGATGCTCCTTCTTGATTTCTACCTCCGCAGCTTTTAGCATCACGAAGAGCTCGGGAATTGTCTTATCCATCCCTTGCATATTATAGTTCATCATGAAGCTTTTGTAGCTTGGTGGCAGTGATTGAAGAACTCTGTCAATGACACTATCATCAGGAAGATTAACTCCCAGTTGAGTTAAGTGGTTGTGGTACCCAGACATTCTGAGTGTATGTTCACTGACAGAACTATTCTCCTCCATTTTGCAGTTGTGTAACTTATTGGAGACTTCATATCTCTCAATCCGGGCATTTGCTTGAAATATTAACTTCAACTCCTGGAACATATCATATGCTCCATGACGTTCAAAACGTCGTTGAAGTCCCGGTTCTAAGCCGTAAAGCATGGCACACTGAACTATCGAGTAGTCATCATACCGAGCTTGTCAAACGTTCATAACGTCTGCATCTGCTCCTGCAATAGTTCTGTCACCTAGCGGTGCATCAAGGACATAATACTTCTGTGCAGCAATGAGGATAATCCTCAGATCATGGAGCTAGTCCGCATCATTGCTACTAACATCTTTCAACTTATTTTTCTCTAGGAACATATCAAAAAATAAACGGGGAACTACATCGCGAGCTATTTATCTACAACATAGATATGCAAATACTATCAGGACTAAGTTCATGATAAATTAAAGTTCAATTAATCATATTACTTTAAGAACTCCCACTTAGATAGACATCCCTCTAGTCATCTAAATGATCATGTGATCCAAATCAACAAAACCATGTCCGATCATCACATGAGATGGAGTAGTTTTCAATGGTGAACATCACAATGTTGATCATATCTACTATATGATTCATGCTCGACCTTTTGGTCTCAGTGTTCCAAGGCCATATCTGCATATGCTAGGAACGAACTGTCGCAACGGTGCATACTCAGGGAGAACACTTATACCTTGAAATTTAGTGAGAGATCGTCTTATAATGCTACCGTCGAACTAAGCAAAATAAGATGCATAAAGGATAAACATCACATGGAATCAATATAAGTGATATGATATGGCCATCATCATCTTGTGCCTTTGATCTCCATCTCCAAAGCACTGTCATGATCACCATCGTCACTGGTTTGACACCTTGATCTCTATCGAAGCATCGTTGTCGTCTCGCCAACTATTGCTATCACGACTATCGCTACCGCTTAGCGATAAAGTAAAGCAATTACATGGCGATTGCATTTCATACAATAAAGCGACAACCATAAGGCTCCTGCTAGTTGCCGATAACTTTTACAAAACATGATCATCTCATACAACAATTTATATATCATCACGTCTTGACCATATCACATCACAACATGCCCTGCAAAAACAAGTTAGACGTCCTCTACTTTCTTGTTGCAAATTTTACGTGGCTGCTACGGGCTTAGCAAGAACCGTTCTTACCTATGCATCAAAAACCACAATGATTTTTCGTCAAGTGTGCTGTTTTAACCTTCAACAAGGACCGAGCGTAGCCACACTCGATTCAACTAAAGCTGGAGAAACAGACACCCACTAGCCACCTGTGTGCGAAGCACGTCGGTAGAACCCGTCTCGCGTAAGAGTACGTGTAATGCCGGTCTGGGCCGCTTCATCCAACAATACCGCCGAATCAAAGTATGACATGCTGGTAAGCAGTATGACTATTATCGCCCACAACTCTTTGTGTTCTACTCGTGCATATAACATCTACGCATAGACCTGGCTCTGATACCACTGTTGGGGAAGGCAGTTATTTCAAAAAAAATCCTACGAACACACAAGATCTATCTAGGTGATGCATAGAAACGAGAGGGGTGAGTGTTGTCTACGTACCCTCGTAGACAGAAAGCGGAAGCGTTATGACAACGCGGTTGATGTAGTCGTACGTCTTCACGATCCGACCGATCCTAGTACCGAACGTATGGCACCTCCGCGATCTGCACACGTTCAGCTCGGTGACGTCCCACGAACTCTAGATCCAGCTGAGGTCGAGGGAGAGTTTCGTCAGCACGACGGCTGACGGTGTTGATGAAGTTACCGATGCAGGGCTTCGCGATATGACCGAGGTGGAAATCTGTGGAGGGGGCACCGCACACGGCTAAACAATCAACTTGTGTGTCTATGGGGTGCCCCCCGTATATAAAGGAGTGGAGGAGGGGAGGGCCGGCCCTCTCTATGGCGCGCCCAAGGGGGGAGTCCTACTCCCGGTAGGAGTAGGTTCCCCCCTTCCCTAGTTGGAGTAGAAGAAGAAGGAAGAGGGAGAGGGAGAGAAGGAAAGGGGGGGCGGCCCCCTTCCCAATTCGGATTGGGCTGGGGGCGCCCCCACCTTGGCCGCCTCCTCCTCTCTTCCATCATGGCACATTAAGGCCCATTAACTCCCCGGGGGGTTCCGCTAACCCCCTGGTACTCCGGAAAAATGCCCGAACCACTCTGAACCTTTACGATGTCCAAACATAGCCTTCCAATATATTAATCTTTATGTCTCGACCATTTCGAGACTCCTCGGCATGTCCGTGATCACATCCGGGACTCCGAACAACCTTCGGTACATCAAAACACATAAACTCATAATACCGATCATCATCGAACGTTAAGCGTGCGGACCCTACGGGTTTGAGAACTATGTAGACATGACCGAGACTCACTTCCGGTCAATAACCAATAGCGGAACCTGGATGCTCATATTGGTTCCTACATATTCTACGAAGATCTTTATCGGTCAAACCGCATAACAACATACGTTGTTCCCTTTGTCATCGGTATGTTACTTGCCCGAGATTCGACCGTCGGTATCTCAATACCTAGTTCAATCTCGTTACCGGTAAGTCTCTTTACTCGTTCCGTAATGCATCATCCCGCAACTAACTCATTAGTCACATTGCTTGCAAGGCTTATAGTGATGTGCATTACCGAGAGGGCCCAGAGATACCTCTCCGAAACACGGAGTGACGAATCCTAATCTCGATCTATGCCAACCCAACAAACACCATCGGAGACACCTGTAGAGCATCTTTATAATCACCGAGTTACATTGTGACGTTTGATAGCACACTAAGTGTTCCTCCGGTATTCGGGAGTTGTATAATCTCATAGTCATAGGAACATGTATATGTCATGAAGAAAGCAATAGCAATAAACTGAACGATCATAGTGTTAAGCTAACGGATGGGTCAAGTCAATCACATCATTCTCTAATGATGTGATCCCATTAATCAAATGACAACTCATGTCAATGGCTAGGAAACTTAACCATCTTTGATCAACGAGCTAGTCAAGTAGAGGCATACTAGTGGCACTCGGTTAGTCTATGTATTCACACATGTACTAAGTTTCCGGTTAATACAATTCTAGCATGAATAATAAACATTTATCATGATATAAGGAAATATGAATAACAACTTTATTATTGCCTCTGGGCATATTTCCTTCAGTATTAATGTGCATAAAGGATCTGAACATATAATCTTCCGCCGAATAAACCAACTAGCATCAACTACAAGGAGTAATCAACACTACTAGCAACCCACAGGTACCAATCTGAGGTTTTGAGACAAAGATCGGATACAAGAGATGAACTAGGGTTTGAGAGGAGATGGTGCTGGTGAAGATGTTGATGGAGATTGAGCCCCTCCCGGTGAGAGGATCGATGGTGATGACGATGGTGACGATTTCCCCCTCCCGGAGGGATGTTTCCCCGGCAGAACAGCTCCGCCGGAGCCCTAGATTGGTTCCGCCAAGGGCCCGCCTCGAGACGGCGGCGCTTCGTCCCGAAAGCTTCCTTATGATTTTTTCGAGGGACAAAAGACACCTTATACCAGAAGATGGGCATCAGGGGCTTCCAGGTGGCCCACGAGGCAGGGGGTGCGCCCAGGGGGGTAGGGCGCGCCCTCCACCCTCGTGGACAGTGGGTGGCCCCCCTCTGGTGCTTTCTTCGCCCAATATTTTCAATATATTCCAAAACTGACTTTCGTGGAGTTTCAGGACTTTTGGAGTTGTGCAGAATAGGTCTCTAATATTTGCTCCTTTTCCAGCCCAGAATTCCAGCTGCCGGCATTCTCCCTCTTCATGTAAACCTTGTAAAATAAGAGAGAAAAGGCATAAGTATTGTGACATAATGTGAAGCAATAGCCCATAATGCAATAAATATCGATATAAAAGCATGATGCAAAATGGACGTATCATGGCTCGCCAGACGAGGCCCAAGGATGCCCGTAGCGGGAGCCCGAGGGACCGGCATCGAGTACGCGTGTACGACACCCGTCCACGGGTTGGTGCCATAAGTCCAGGGCGGGGTGGCCTGCTGCTGCTGCTGACGAGGCCCCCCCTTGCGCCTGTTTGCGACCGCCCCCGCGGCGGTCGCCCGGCGCCCGCCACCCGGCTACGGCTGCTGGGGGCAGCGGGAGGGGCCGGGGGCACGGGCGGGAGGGGGAAGAACCCCGGGGGGCGCGGGGGGCGCCGGCTGGTGGTGGGGCGCGGGCGGGACGGCCGGTGGAGGGGGCACCACGCGAGGTGCCGGCGGCGAGGGCGTGGTGCTGCACGCGCTTCTTGACCCCCTTCATCTGCCGCTCCTCCAACAGCAAGTATGCCACAAACTTGGGGAAGAAGGGCTCCGGTATGAGGGAGAGGTTGGAGGCGGTGTTACCGAAGTCCTCGTTAAGGCCGGCGGTGAGCGTGCTGAGGAGGAGGTCGTCATCAACCTTGGCGCCAATGTCACGGAGCTCATCCGCCAACATCTTCAAGCGGCGACAGTAGTCATCGATAGACTGATCATCCTGATGACAGTGAAAAATTCCTGCTGCAAAAAAACGCGGCGCTGAAGCTTATTGTCGGTGAAGAGGCCGTTGAGCTTCACCCACACGGCGCGGGTGTCATCACCATCGCTCACGACCATGTGAAACAGGTCCTTCGAGATGGTGGTGAAGAACCACCGGATGAGCGTGGTGTCGATCGCGGTCCACTCGGAGTCGCCCACCATGGCGCGGGAGTCGACGGAGCCGTCAACATGATCCACGAGGTTGTTCTCGCGAAAGAGCAGCGAGAAGTACGTTTTCCACGCGAAGTACGTGGAGTCGGTGGCATTGAGGACGACGGAAACGCGGTCGTGGATGTTGATGTCGCGGATGTCAGCGGGGTCTGGCCCAGCGAAGGGCTTGGAGTAGGAGGAGGTGGAGGAAGACATGGCAGCGCGGCGGAAGGGCGACGCGGCGGAGGTGCGGCGCGGCGAGGGGGAGGCAGCGCGGCAGGGGAGGTGGCGCGGCGCGGGAGGAGAGGCGCGGCGCGGGGAGGCGGCGGCGGCGTGGGGCGGCGGCGGCGGCTGTAGATGGCAGCGGCGGCGGCGGCTAGGGTTAGGCGGAAGCGGGGGATCGACTTGCGATAGATACCATATAGAGAATGATTTGGTGCATCGATATCTCATTGATCGTGCACTAGGCACATATATATATATATAGGTACAAGGGTGCGACCGGTATTTTGTCTCCTAAGATACACATACATATAGAGGGAGACAGACACTATAGGTACTGCATACGAAATCCAGACCTACGTACATGTACACATGTTGAACAGGGATGATGGTTAACTTAGAGCTTAATTAACGATGATCTAACTGCAGGCTCTGGTTAGACTTTTTTGGATCGAGTATACATGGATGGCCAAAGGCTGCATGCATTGGGAATATGGACGATGGGCGCACAATCTTCATTGTTGCTGTGACTACAGCCGTCCAATCAGACGTGCACTAACCTTCTTTTCCCTCCTTCCTGCAGACTTCTCGTACATTAGTAGCTTCCACACATTGACACACGCGTGAACGCGCGTAAAGCCGCGTGTAGAGAAAGAATCGTACGGCAAATACCGAACGGGGACGTGGAGACTTGTCAAAAGCTCTCCGTGCATGGGTGCCCTTTCTGACATTTGATCCAACTATTGTGTTTCAATTTCCCAGTTTGCTCGCACACAACCCCGGATGCGGGCTTCTGGATTTACCGGTATAAAGAAGCTGCGACGTCACCGGGTGACAAAGTTAATGACGTCGTTTGGTGCAAAATGATCACTGACTCAGTGCATGTGCACAGCTTTCCCATGGCCCCCCTGCAAACACAAATGCGCAGCTAAGGTGAGCACCCCGTGTTGCCGTTTTCCTTCGATCTCCGTCGCCACTCGACATGGATCAGGCCCGATCCAATGCAATCCGGGATCGCGTCGCGGGTTGACGAGTAGCCAGAGCAGCCGCCCCCTGCGATTCACGGCAACACGCCTCGTTCCCGTGCCATGCTTTCGAAGCGCACCAGGAGGTTGAGGTTGCAAAGGGTTTTTTCCTTCCCCTCAGTGAAGGGGGGTTGGCATAACTGACAAGAGGACGCGCGGCCAGAGCTTCGTGCAAACGAAAGAGGATTCCGCTACATGCCCAACTGTTAGAGCAACTCCAAAGCGCCGACCCAGTTCGTCCGCCTGCGTCCGTTTGGGTCGGCGCGGACAAAAATGGCGACCCAACGCGCCGACCCAAACTCAAATCACATCCGCGTCGCGTCCGCGCCGACGCATTTGCGGTCCAAATTTGCGCCCCAAATGCGTCGGCGCGGACGCCGAACGGACGCTTCGCGCGCCTTCTTGCTATCTGCTGCGTCCCCACATGACGGCCGTCCAACTACCCGCTGCCCACGCGGCCAGCTTAACTTATGACGACGGGCCCACACGTCAGCGACGGCGCTCGTCCTTTTTTAAGCCAACCGTGCGGCGGGGCCGTCCTCATCCAAACTCGCCGTCCACATCTGCCCACCTTTGCTCCCTCGTCGCCGGCAAACCCTAGCCACCACAACCACAGCGAGATGGGCCTCTTCTCCGGCGCCAGCGGACGGCTCGTGCTCACGCGGAGGAGGTGCGGCGCCGGCGGGCGCTGCTGATGCCGGAGCAGCGCCTCGACAAGGCCTACGCAACCGACTCGCCCAACTGGGCGAGGTGGTTCGCGTTCGAGCACGAGGAGGCGAGGCGACGGGGCGTGCGCAAGGTCGACTGGAGGTCGCCGCCAACGCCGCTCGTCGTCCGCGAGGAGGACCAGGCGGCCCTTGCGGCCGTGTACCGGGAGAGCGAGGAGGACGAGCGACGCAGAGCGGAGGCGGCGGAGGCGGAAGAGGAGGCCCGGTACGAGGCGGCAATGGCGCAGGCCCTTGCCCTCTCCGCGGTGGGAGACAGCGTGGTGCCGCCGGTGGCCCTGCCGTCCCCCATCAAGCCGGAGCCCGAGCCCGAGTCCATCGCGCGCTTCTCCTAGAATGGAGTAGTGCGCGAGTGGGTGTCCGCGCCATCGGTTTGGCTGGGGACGACGCCGGCGTAGGAGCAGGTGTACCTCGAGATGTGGCGCCGGCGCCGGCTGGCAGAGGAGCGCCGTCGCGGCGAGTACGAGTAGATGCTGTTGGGGATCGTTGCAGAAATTAAAAAATTTCTACGCATCACTAAGAACAATCTATGGAGTCTTCTAGCAACGAGAGGGAAAAGAGTGCATCTACATACCCTTGTAGATCGCGAGCGGAAGCGTTCAAGTGAATGGGGTTGATGGAGTCGTACTCGTCGTGATCCAAATCACCGATGACCGAGCGCCGAACGGACGGCACCTCCGCGTTCAACACATGTACGGTTGGGGAAGACGTCTCCTCCTTCTTGATCCAGCAAGGGGGAGGGAGAGGTTGATGGAGATCCAGCAGCACGACGGCGTGGTGGTGGAAGCAGCGGGGATCTCGGCAGGGCTTCGCCAAGCTCAGCGAGAGGGAGAGGTGTCACGGGAGGGAGAGGGAGGCGCCAGGGGCTTGGGTGCGGCTGCCCTCCCTCCCCCCTCTTTATATAGGGGTCCAGGGGGCGGCGGCCAAGGGGGGACTTGCCCCCCAAGTCAAGTGGGGCGCCCCCCACCCCTAGGGTTTCCAACCCTAGGCGCAGGGGAGGCCCAAGGGGGGCGCACCAGCCCACCAGGGGCTGGTTCCCTTCCCCACTTCAGCCCATGGGGCCCTCCGGGATAGGTGGCCCCACTCGGTGGACCCCCGGAACCCTTTCGGTGGTCCCGGTACAATACCGGTGACCCCCGAAACTTTCCCAGTGGCCGAAACTGGACTTCCTATATATAATTCTTCACCTCCGGACCATTCCGGAACTCCTCGTGACGTCCGGGGTCTCATCCGGGACTCCGAACAACTTTCGGGTTACCGCATACCAGTATCTCTACAACCCTAGCGTCACCGAACCTTAAGTGTGTAGACCCTACGGGTTCGGGAGACATGCAGACATGACCGAGATGACTCTCCGGTCAATAACCAACAGCGGGATCTGGATACCCATGTTGGCTCCCACATGTTCCACGATGATCTCATCGGATGAACCACGATGTCAAGGATTCAATCAATCCCGTATACAATTCCCTTTGTCAATCGGTACGTTACTTGCCCGAGATTCGATCGTCGGTATCCCAATACCTTGTTCAATCTCGTTACCGGCAAGTCACTTTACTCGTACCGTAATGCATGATCTCGTGACCAAACACTTGGTCACATTGAGCTCATTATGATGATGCATTACCGAGTGGGCCCAGAGATACCTCTCCGTCATACGGAGTGACAAATCCCAGTCTCGATTCGTGCCAACCCAACAGACACTTTCGGAGATACCCGTAGTGCACCTTTATAGCCACCCAATTACGTTGTGACGTTTGGCACACCCAAAGCACTCCTATGGTATCCGGGAGTTGCACAATCTCATGGTCTAAGGAAATGATACTTGACATTTGGAAAAGCTCTAGCAAACGAACTACACGATCTTGTGCTATGCTTAGGATTGGGTCTTGTCCATCACATCATTCTCCTAATGATGTGATCCCGTTATCAACGACATCCAATGTCCATAGTCAGGAAACCATGACTATCTGTTGATCAACGAGCTAGTCAACTAGAGGCTCACTAGGGACATGTTGTGGCCTATATATTCACACATGTATTACGATTTCCGGATAACACAATTATAGCATGAACAATAGACAATTATCATGAACAAGGAAATATAATAATAACCATTTTATTATTGCCTCTAGGGCATATTTCCAACAGATGCTCGAGCGCGACCTCGAGGAGGAGCAGCGCGAGGCCGAGGAGGACGCGCGCCAGGCCGCGGCTGCACAGGCGGCCGCACACCCCCCGCCCCGGCACTGCCTGCGCCGGCACAACCCGACATGGCGGCGCTCTGGAACACGGCGTTCGCCTGGGCCGGGCCGGCGCCGACGCTCATCGACCTCACGGGCCCCGAGGACGACGGTGGCGACGCCTAGGGCAGCGCGCCGCCTCGTAGTTTAGGCTGTTTTTTTAAATGCAAATGTGAACGCGTGGACTCTCGCCGGCCTTCGTGGCCGGCTTTAATGTTTAATTAATGTTGTTTTCTTTTTTTAATATGCATTTGTTCATTTTTTTTGGCGCCGTCGAAATGGGTCTCAGGCCAGCGTTGGGTGCACGCGCCTACCCAAATGCAGAAGCGGGCATCCGTGTCCGTTTAACCGACCCAAACGGACAAAAAGCGGACGAAATCGCCGTCCGTTTGGGTCGGTCCGTTGGAGTTGCTCTTACCACCATAAGCTGGAGATATTTACCTGCCTGTCCTGATTAGGTTTAGGTGTGGCATCGAAAAGAAAACCGCCGCCGCTGGCCCCTGAAACGGGCGGCGGGCACGTCGCGCGATGCGTGGACGATCGATTCTCTCCGCCCAGCTGGCCTGCGGTGTCCGCATACGCGGGCGAACCTGCACCTGCACCTGCACTGCAGCGCCACCAGATGGCACGCGCCCCTCCCGTAGTCCCGCCCCACCCTACGGCCCATCGTCCTCGGCCCGGCACACGCGCATACGGCCGTGGAGTTCGAGTTGCCCGGCACCAGCCGTCCGGCGGGTGTTGCTGGTCAGGCAGAGCGCCAGAGGAATGAGCGGTGCCCGGAAACGACGCCAATGCCTTGGTTGGATGCCAGTGTACATGTTTGGGTTTGGAGGAAGCGCCGTAGCTGCGTGTGTAGCCTGGGCCTGGGCCCTTCCCTTCTGTGCCCTGATCAGGCGTTTGTCTTGCCCTCGCACAGCTAGCATGAATGACGCTGTGTTATCGTCACTTGCACCGTTGCACGCACGGTGGACACGCTGCATGCATGCACCTGTAATGGTGGTTTTTGGGTGGTTGAGGGTACAATTTGGATGATCGACAGTACTGTACCATCGACGAGCGGGCTTCTGGGTTTATAGGAGTCTCGTCTACTTGACTGGTTATTAAGAAAGTTTTACCTTTTCTTAGTTAAGAAAGTTTAGCTTGTAGTAGGATGATGTTAAACGTGCACAAGGTCCGTACTGCGTCAACATCAGGCTTGAACGAATACAAGAGAAGAAAAGAAAGCAAGGAAAATCATTGCCAGTGGCGCCGACACATGCATAATGAGGAGTTCTCGGAACTTGCGAGCATCTACGCCATACGTTGTCCATTCGAAGTCAGAAATGCAGCTAAGCAATTTTGTGCTTTTCCGGCTTTTCTCTAGGTTTTATATATTTATTTCCCTCACACCGAACACATGCATTGGCTTTGCATACCAGTGGCGATCCAAGCGCATTTCTATAACCTTGTCTTGAATGATGGTTTCCTAACTTTAGGGGCCAACTCTCTGGTTCGAAAGGAGCGAACACCTTCTACTACCGCCGTGTGATCATGCATCTATGTGCGGGCGAGATGCGCTGCAATGAAGAAGAGGAACGCCGGTAGGAGGAAGTAACTAACCGTTTCCAATAGATGGTGTAGATGTAAATGACCAAAATTTACATCATTTAGCCCTTCAACAGATGATGTGGATGCAAAATAAAAATAAAATTCTCAGCTTTTACTCTAGATGTAAAATACATCACTTGGTGACACAAATCTACATCACCTGCCGCCGCGTGAACGCCTAACCGGCAACCAGAAGTTTCCCGCTGCACACCCACCCTCCCGCCAACTGCCGGCCACCGGC
>NC_057805.1:372477173-372485492 GCF_018294505.1 Triticum aestivum
CCGTGCCCGCCATGATGCATCATGAGACCATGATTTTGCTATGTTGATGTTGAATTTGACATGCTATTTAAGTTTGTGATGATTTTGATTCAAATATGTGCAGTTGTATTGCGACTATAGAGCTGCTGTCGCGCAACCGACCTATTTTTACATCATCTGGAGCGGGTGCCCTATTTTACTTCATATGTTGGAGTTGGATGTTTTCAATGATAAAAATGCACTTTTTAATGATGTATATTTTACTCACACCAAAATTAATGTACATCATCTATTGGAAATGCTCTAAGGAGGGTGATGCGTGCAGATAGAAGCGTCGCATGAGAGCAAAGTAAGGTAGGACTAGGAGCGCCGGCAGTGTACCAAGTAAGTATTGCTCCACCACACGTGGCATGGTGATCACAATACAACGTTTCATCTTTGAATCTTCATTCCATTATATCATGGAATTGTATATATCGATATTTCAAAAGTACTTTCGAGATGCTTTGTTATATCAACACAATACAAAATTAGGCTTTGCTATATCAGTTTCTCCAACATCAATGTTCATTTGCTTGTGAAAAATTTCAAGCACACTGTAAACATGCATGGGCATTAATATGTGTAATTTTTATTTACTTTTTTTTGTGCAAAAATGTGTGTGCGAGTGTGTGCACGCGCGCGCGTGTAAATGTTAGTCATAATCATTTTACATTTAAACTAATTTTAATGAATTTAGTAGTCATCTCCATAGCACATGCTCATCGAAGCCAATTCGCCCCTCTCACAATAGGTCGCATCGTTGAATCTAGGCCTCGGTCTTTTTGATTCACCGGATTTATAAACTATAACAATAAAAACTTAGAAATATTGTGCCATGCGATCTTAAATACTGCAATATTACATGAAAGTTTGATTGTACTTTTAAAAAATATGATTCATCATATGTGGTTAAAGTAGATGTAAATTTTACAATGAAATCTATTGCTAAAAATCACATGGAGAAATAAATATTATGTATTGCATTCTTACGAATTAACTAATACACGTAGGAAAAATTCCTAAGAATATAATCCTCCAAAATTTCCTTGGAAATCGTTTGAGTCAAAGAGGCCCTTAGTTTGGATGAGAACTATTGGATGCTCCAGAATAGTTGAATTGTTGAGAGCGTACTTAAAAATTTCATTGGATTAACAATATTACTCCCCCCGTTCCTAAATATAAGTCTTTTTAGAGATTTCACTACAAACTACATACGGATGTATGTAGACATATTTTAGAGTGTAGATTCACTCATTTTGCTCCGTATGTAGCCAATAGTGCAATCTCTACAAAGACTTATATTTAGGAAAGGGGGGAGTATATATTTTCAGTCCTTGAGACTAGAGTTCCAACTCGGAGTAACATTTCAGATACAATCTGTTATTCTTGGAGTATCTTGGTATTCTTACATCTGTAAACGCATTATAAGATGAGAGATGCATAGCGTAGTCCACGGAAATAAATTACAAGGGAGATTCGGCCTGTAAGACAAAATATTTCTAAAGGGTTGAACTCCCTCCGTTCAATGGCCTCTTTAAGTATTCTCTGGGCAATAGACATGGGCTGTCTATTCCATTGCATGTCAACTTCTGAATGAATTATACGGGTAGGAAACAAGGAACATGTTCCATTGATACATGAAGTAGGAAATGCCCCCAAACAAAATGGAGGGACGGCATTTGCTCCTAGCTCTCTCCACAATCGATGCCTTCAATTAAGTACACTTACGCTTTTGTATGACGATCAAATATACTACTCCTACAATGCAAAGGGAATTGACTTAGAGCTAAAAAGCAAAACAATTCGCGGTCTCTTTTGTTATTAGTGGCGATTCCATGTTCCGGTTGCTTGCGAAAGGATGGACTTTTCGGTTGAAGAATAAAAGGGTGTCATATAGTAGTATACATAATTAAAATGGTTGGGCTATTTCTTATGGGGCCGATTTCGAAATTAAGGCTCTGTTGACTCCAGCTCCTAAAAATATAAGGAGCTGCGGAGCATCTGTTTCCCAGCTCCGTGCCTTTTAACTCCAGCTCCGGAAGCGGAGTGGTGGAGTGGTGGGTTTCCGAACAGAGTCTAAGTCCGGACACGCTTCAAATTTGTGTAATTGCGAAATGATGGTAATCATCAAATGACTGACTGAGCCATGGTCGTTTCAACTGGAGTAGTGATAAAATGATATGAATACATTGTCCCCGCCAAAAAAGAAGAAGATAATGTAGATGCTGAGGCACCTGCCTGTTAGAGTTGTGTCGAATATTATGTACAAGATAGGTTACAGTTGGACTTGTAGTTGTACTGTGTTTATATAGGATGTGGAGTCGTGTCCAAGTAGGACACTTGTATCCTAGGCCTCTCATATATAGAGGGGCTAGACACACGATGTAACCCATGCCAACATAATAGCACATGCACTCAAGGGGGAGCCGGCAGCGTGTGTCGGCGCCCGGGTGGCCGGTGTGCGGTATTGTGACGGTGTCACGGGGAGGAGCGCCCGTAGTCAGGCCCCGGGATGTAGCCATATCGGTGAACCTCGTTAACAAATCTCGATGTCGTGCTCGTGTGATTGCTTGGTCCTCGGATGATCGACGGTATGCCTCGGATTTATTCTAACAAGTGGTATCATGAGCAAGGTTACGAAGAGGCTGTTGCGTTGAGCCGAGTTGATTCGCTGATTTAGTCGTCATGGGAGACGATCGTGTATCAGCAGACGAAAGCGGCGGTCGAAGAAATCGATGGAAGCAGCGGGGCGTAATGCGTGCAAGCTGGCGGCGATTTGTTCAGAGTCTCGACGAGGTGTGATCGAAATTAGCGGCGTCTGGAGAGTCGTGCGGCTGTCGGTCGACGATGGTGCGAGCGTACTCTAGGCGGGCGCTGAGATCGCTGGCGCCTGGTGGCTGGCAGGCAAGCCCAGGCGGGGCTGGCCGTAGCGACCCGTGCAGGTGGGCAGGGCAAGGCGTGGCAACGCGAGCAGGTTCAGATGGCCGGTGAAGCACGCAGGAAGCGCTACAAAGCAGCGAAACGAGTTTTGTTTTGGAAAAAAAAAGGACCGAGTCCTTGTGTGACACGGACGGAGGCAGATCAATCGGCAAGGAAAAAGTCTATCAAAGGATATGCATACATCAGGAAGGCTAAGGATTTGACAAAGCAAATAGCTAGCATTGAGAGTTGAGCCTAGGAGCTACACCACGTGAAGACCAACATTGTTTTGGTTGAATTGCTACTAGTACTGGGAGGTGATCACGTTTGGTTTGCTCATGTACTTTGGCATCGTGGAAAGAAGCTCGGTTAATTTTCGCAAGGTCAGCCATACAAAGAATCATGACGCCATCGGGCATCGCGTTTGAGGTGGAGAAGTTCATCGGAACTGAAAACCTTGAATTATGGCAGACAAGAGTAAAACATTTGTTGGCACAATAGGGATGCTTGAAGGCATTGCGGGAAGTCGTGACAACTGAGATGGAAGTATCATGTGATGGATGGGAATTCGCCGAAGACAGTATGGGAGCCTCGAGTGTGTCGTACAGTCGAATGAGATCGGCTGGGTCGGACTAGACAGTCTGACGGATCGACGTAAGTCGGTTGATACAGAAGACGGTGATGGGGTCGGCGACAACGACATAGGAGCGTGATGCTGATGGTGACCGACTTCTGGAGCATGGAAACACGTGGCACATGCCCGAGTGCTTGCGTGGCTTCGACAAGACTATGGCGCGGGATTGATTCAAGGTGGTGTATACACGGAGCTTGAAGTCGATGGGGCGCAGGGGTGGACTGATCCTCTACCATGGAGTCTTGTTGAAGGTGGAGTTGGATTGAGGGGCTACGGCGTAAGAGCTCAGAGAGTCGAAGCCTATTCAGCGGGAAAAAGCGAGGGACACGTTGTTCGGACTGGAGCCCAGTGGTCTGATGGAAGCGTGGAACTCCTCATCGGTCGGTGATGATCGGTGGTACTCTGCAGTGGGGGTTGAGTGGTGTGGGTTCGCGACCCTTGAGACTCGACCGGGACAGCAGAGGCTCGACGCGGTAATAGCGGCGAGGCGTGCGGTATGCACGGGACATGGAGACGGGCCAGGGCTCTGGTGGTCATACATGTGGTGAGACAACTGCGAATTTGACTCGGGATGACTACAAACAACGGTGAAATTCCTTCAAGTTTCAGATAGACGGTCAAGAAAGGAGCAGTGATGGTGAGTTCAGTTGGGAGCGCAAACTAGAGTAATGTGGAACTTAATTTCGCTCGAGTGTTGGCTGTGGTCAAGAAAAGAAGGGACTACAAGTTGTAGGTGGAGTCACATGGAGTCTTTGGAGTAGCAGCAGTGCTCACGGGATAAACTCAAGTCCAATGTACATGAAAGTTTGACACATGGACAAATTCAAGGTGATGAAGAATATTCGCCAAGGTGGAGTTTGTTAGAGTTGTGTCGAATATTATGTACAAGATAGGTTACAGTTGGACTTGTAGTTGTACTGTGTTTATATAGGATGTGGAGTCGTGTCCAAGTAGGACACTTGTATCCTAGGCCTCTCATATATAGAAGGACTAGACACACGATGTAACCCATGCCAACATAATAGCACATGCACTCAAGGGGGAGCCGGCGGCGTGTGCCGGCGCCCGGGTGGCCGGTGTGCGGTATTGTGATGGTGTCACGGGGAGGAGCGCCCGTAGTCAGGCCCCAGGGATGTAGCCATATCGGTGAACCTCGTTAACAAATCTCGGTGTCGTGCTCGTGTGATTGCTTGGTCCTTGTATGATCGACGGTATGCCTCGGATTTATTGTAACGTGGAACACCGTAGATGAAGGATGCAAACATGTTCATTCTGTAACACAGCAGTGTGCGTGTGGTTTTGCCCGATTTTTTGCCAGTGGAGTGCGCATATGTCATGGAGGGGCCCTCCCACTGGCGGCAAAAGTATCTGTTCCCCCCATGCTAGTGGGATATGTGGTGAGCAGCGGCGGAGCCCGGAGCGCCGCCCCCCTACAAATACCCCCCGCCCCCCTCTCCGGTTTCTTATCGTGTGTGCCTGCGCCTCCCAGCCGAAGCGAGAGCGAGAGCGAGCGGAGCCCCTCTCCCTCTCTCTCGGCACAGCCAAACGACGAGTCAGAAACAGAGCGAAACCGAGACGCGCGTTAGAGTCTACCAAGCTTATCCCTCCGCCGTCCGCCTCCGCCTCTCGTTTCCTTCACAGTTCACACACACCCTGTCACCCAGTCAGTCGGCCGGTCAAGCCAAGCCGCCTGCCTCCGCTTATATATCGCCGCCGCGTGCCCGCTCCCGGTTCGCCCCCTTGCTTCCTCTCTCTCTCTGTGTTCGTGTGCCTGCTCTGCTCTCCCGAACCCCGGTCACCACCAGGTAAACTAACCCAGCACCAGCCACTCAATATAAACGCACGTACTCTTCACGCCAAAGCAGCAACTCCGACCTACTACAAGCTAACTAGCTCCTTCACACTCGTGGTCGTGGTACTGTACTACTGTGCGCCCTCCTTTTGGTCTGACCTGTGACGCTACCTGCGACGCGTCGAGACATGGCACTCACGGCGTTCGAGACCGCGGAGCAGCGCCTGCCGTGCCACGCCGAGCAGGCCGACGCCGGCGGCAAGGTGGCCGCTGCTGCTGCCGCCGAGCAGGCCGTGCCGCTGCAGGAGGCGGACCACGGCGGCCGTCTCGAGAGGGACGACATATGGAACATGATCCAGTCGCAGAAGCCCGCGGCCCCGGCGTTGACGCCGAAGCAGGCGCCGTACGTGCCGGCCCCCGTGCGCCGCTCCTCCAGCCTGCTCACCCAGAAGAGCCTGGAGATCTGCACCGAGAGCCTCGGCTCCGAGACTGGCTCCGACGGCTTCTCCGACGCCACCGACCGCTCCTGCCCGGGCTCCGACGACGACGGCGAGGGCGGCGCCAACGGGGTGGCCGCGCGCGCCATTCCGCCCCGCGCGTTCCCGCCGCCGCTGCCGTCGCTGGCGCGCCGCACCGTGGGGTCGCTGCAGATGAGGCAGCACCGCCGCGACGGCCGCCTCGTCGTCGAGGCCGTCCCCGTGCTGTCCAACACCCTGTTCCGCTCGCAGCGCCGTGGCGGGCGCCTGCTCCTCTCCTTCGCCGACACCGCCGCCCCCGCCGAGGACGAGGGGAAGAACCACGCCCAGGAAGCCGATCAGCAGCAGGCCGACGAGCAGACCCACGAGGAGGAGGAGGACGATGACGGCGAGGAGGAGGTCCAGGTCGTGGACAGAGGCACCGTCGTCGAGGTCAAGGTCAGCACGCAGCCCCAGGCGCACAACAGTGGGGCGCGGGTGCACCGCTCCTCGCTCGTCATCAACAAGTTCGTCGGCGCCGAGCCCGTCAACGCCTCCGAGATCAATGACACCGCCGCTGCACCGCAGCAGCCACCCAAGCCTCCGAGCAGTTCGGAGGCCGGAGCTCCGGCTGTAAGCGCGACTGCGACACTGCCTGACCCGGAAGATGACGGCACTGCTGCCACGCCCTGCGAGGGCAAGGTGCTGATGACGATGAGGAGGCGGCGGAGCAAGCAGGAGCTGCTCAACCACATGCGCCGGTGCGGCCAGCTGAGCGGGCAGCTCTTCATATGGGAGCCGCGCGTCGCCACCTCCTCCTGAGCCGATCGTCGCACACGGCCCGCCGGCGCCGCCGCCTCCTGATTCCGTCCGATTCCATGCCTCCACGAGTGCCCTGTTTCTGTTTGTTTGTAGCCGTTGCTGCTGCCGGTGTAACGTAAGCGTGCGTAATATATGGATGTTTGTGTTAGTAGTAAGTGATAATCACGTGCTTGGCTTAGCCGTATGAGCGAGTGCGAGTGAGAGCGAGAGAGGTTGATTGCTTTGGTTATCCACGTGCCTCCGCGCACGTGTTGTATCTACTTGCGTGCTATCCAGTGGTCATAATTTAAGATAAACACGAATGTTTGTGTGATTTTTTTTTAGGGAGTGATTTTATTATTGTAATGGACAAACTTCATCTGTTAAACAAATTACGGGTATAATAAATAAAAAATTAAACAACACAATAACAAAAATTACCATTTTGTTCGATTCCTTCTAAACCGTCCTGAATCGGCTGTACCGAACCGAACTAAGACCAAAAGAACGAATAAGACGCACATGTAGATAGGGAACATGACTCGGCGTCGGAATAGCTTGGGCCGGAGGTCGTCAAGCAGTCTTGGGCTCCATCAATCAGCGAGGAGAAAACCAAAATCTATTCATTCTTTCATAGAATGATAGGAAGCATGGTTGAAGGGTTTAGGTAAGAAATAAAGGCTGCCGGTGAGGCGGAAAAAGAACAAGGTCATTGAGTTGATGCCAAAGAAGTGGTCAGGGGAGCCATTGCTGCCTAATCACCTGTCATTCTTGCATGAACTCTTGCATTCATCCATGTTCTACTCTTCCTTGTTTGTTCTTAGATCTTTCTGCGGGTGCGGTTGGGTATGCTCGTCGCAAGAAGGCCAAGGGCAATGATGGTAGTGCAAAGTGTGTTCACAAGGCTAACAAGTCTAGGTGAGAATAGAGTTCAAGCGCAACACCTCAATTTTCCAGGGTCGGAAGGGCAGCCTCCAAGGCTCCAGGGATTCAAGCCTTTGAGTCTGAGTTAGATGAGGAATATGATTCTCAGGAAGATGAACACTATGTGGCTGGTGGGCACGAAGGTCAAGAGGATGAGATTGAGGAAGATGATATTGACTTCAATGTAGAGAATGAAGATCATGATCTGATAGCCATTGCAGATCTTAATCAGATTGGCAAGTTGAAGTACCTCGTTGAGCGTGAGCAGGATCCATATATTCGCGACACAGATCCCAATGTTTGTTCTTGTTTCTGGAACAATATCCAACAGAGGGTTTATGAGGAGATCCTCAAGGTAAAGAAGTACAAGATTGCAGTTCATCGGAGTTTGGATCTTGAGTACGTGCGCACCAACACACAACCATATCCGGATCTGCACTGGGTTCTAGCCAAGATGGGGTTGAGCCGTTGCTCACTTTCGACAAGGCATTCAATGAAGACCTCGCTCTCCAATTCTTTTTCACAATGTATTTTTGGGAGAGAGGAGGCTAGATCTTTCAAGTGGACGTCTGCAACTGCCCGGATACGAGCTTCTATGGCTCCTCTATCACCAGAATGCCCTTGCTTTTGGTTATAAGGAGCACTCTGAGCTCACCATTGGCTCTATGCCAACATGACTCCAAGGTAGGATGCTCTTCATTTTATCTTTGCTCCCCCCCTCCCCCTCCTCCCAAAGCTGGATACTCCAGTGAGCTATTGCATATCTGTAGAAG
>NC_057805.1:372486155-372504208 GCF_018294505.1 Triticum aestivum
TACTACCGCGACACCATGATATTCTGATTCTCTGGAAAAAGAAAATCAAAATTCACAATTTAAATGTTCTTTTTGAGGCAACAAATTTTTTTTGCGGAAAAAACTTGTGGCAAAATATACTCCCTCCATTTTTAAATACAAGACCATTTTGGGAACTATATTTTGTATCTATACAAGGTCACCAGCAGTAACCGAGGTAAAAAATGATGGTGTTGCCTCGTACTAGCAACCCATGATTTAACTACTCGCATGCATGCAATGGATGATAATGACACTCTCAACTACTTTCTTCCTTGCGTCCACTCAATTTTTTCTAATTTGCATGTGCCCTATTAAATCACCCGGTTACGAGAAGACAAGTTAGCTTACAATGCAGACATTAATTTTTACTTGGGTACATGTAATTCGAGTTTGTGACCTTGTGTAAGTAAATGGAGGGAGTATGATATATGGTGTGTTTTAATTTGGTACTGACATTACGTAAAAAATATGAATAAAATGCTGTGAACATTTACATTTGAACAGAAATATATTTCCGCCATATAAAAAGGAAACTTTGCTCTTTGAAAACCACTTACGAGACTAGATATTTTCCTGTATGGAACACGTCAAAGTTCGACACTTCAGACAAAATCCTATCTTGGTTGCTCATAATATTTTAGTTATAATAAATATTATTATGCTAACCATATTACCAGAACCACATATACAATATTACCCTACAAAATGTACAATTTGAAACTTGATTGAATGATTGCAAATTATGATCAGCATGGAGAGAGTTACAGTCGTGGACGTTAGCATCCCCCAAAAGATTAATTGGGCCAGCCAAATATGATATTTCACTATCATATATATTAAAAAACTAAACGAAAAGCAGGAACAGGAAAGCATGGCCATCGTCCCTTCCTTTTACTCTCAAAATTTAGCAATAGTATGATACCAAGTACTGAGAACTTTTCATTTCTAATTAGAGCACAAAAAGAGGAGCTATCCATTTTAACCTACTAAATAAAGATTAGAGGAAGAAAGCAGATGCTTCATAGAAATGCACTATCTATGTTCTCAGCACACGGCTTCCAAAAGGCAACGTCATAGAGCTAAGAAAGAGGAACCAGAATCAGAATCGCAATACTGAGGCGAGAGCGCAGCAGGAATGGGGATTGGAATGTTCCCCGCAGGTGCCACCCTACGAACCGTCCAAAAACCGGAGGGAAATCAAGGCCGTTAAAGGCCGCAAAATCCGGGACCGGAGCCAGAAAGCCTAGAGGAATAAAGGACCCGGCGATAGATCGATCGATCGATGCGGAGAGTCGGAGAGATCTTTTCATGTCGATGATCGAGGTTAAGACTGTGAACTCTCCACGCGATTGCACCTCGTGGCCTGTATTTAGCTAGAGCGGGTAATGCATTCATTCACGCTGGATGTGTACGTATGCCTGCATATGCGAGATTCTGAGGACGATGGCAAGGGTTATCTGCAGGGAGGAAGGAATATGGGTGGCTGGCGGCCCAATCTAATCCATCTTTTGCTGGGAGGTGACGGGAAAAGTTACGACACTTGAGATGCTTCACGAGGCTGTCACTCCAGCGCTTGCACTGTCCGGTAATGGAACTTGGAACCCGTCCATCTCTACTCCCTGGTGCTACTTCTCTAACTCGTATGGAATTGAAGCACAATGATGTACAGTAGCACTCGATTCGCGGTCGGTGTGCGCCGATGCTTTTTCGCTTATTCCTGTCCGTTTCAGGCATTTTTAAAGCTGTGTCTCGATCGAGATGTACATATATATATGCCTGCACGCACAACTTGCACTACTGGCAATCTGGCATGCACATAACATGCCGCTTTCGAATTTTCATCCGAAGCGGAAAGCGGGGTCTCAATCGTTTGATGATGATGATGCGCTGGTGGACATAGGACAAAATTTCCGAGGCTTATCGGACAAGCCCATCGACAAGGCTATAGACACGAATGAAAAGGACAAACGGGTTTTATGTTGCCTTCCTTGCTCATGCGTTATGCAATTTACTTCCTGTAGTATCAATAAAACGCCTTACATTATGAGACGGAGGGAGTAGGTTTTAAAAGCCTGGTTATTTAGAGATGTCCAACCCGGCCTGGCCGCCTCAGCTCGTGCAAGTCTCCGAAGATTGCACTAGCGCTAATATTGTATTGCATTAGTGCTCTTTTTTATGTACATACATCGACTATGGCCAGCCTAGGAGCCGGCCAGCCAGGACCATCACATCCTGATTGAGCAAGGAAAAAGGCTAATTATTTGCATTAAGACCACCACTTTGCATTGCGGAGCTAACAGGCGGAGAGCATAGCTGAAAGAGATTGCACGACAAACGGGAGAGATTGCGTAAGGGCTAAGTGAGAACCGCTTTCGACGGAAGGCTTTTGGAGGAGAGGGCATGCCGCATGCAACGTCACAGCCCAGCGATGAATGGTGGTGATAACGAACTCCCTGAAGCAGCGGGTACTGTACAGCGCAACTGAAGCTATTTTCCGAAGGCAGCTGTTTTGGAAACAAAAGCATATGGACCTGGTTGGGACAGCATCAGCAAAGCACTTTTTTTCCACAGGAGGCCCTAGCTCTATCTAGAAAAGGGCCCTGATTGCACAAAAAGTAGAAAGCTGAGGATCTATAGGGAGATTTTCCCTTGACTGGATTTTTTTTCTTACTTGAAAATAGCTTCAGGTTCCTCAAAACTAACATGAATGGTTTCAGTCCAGAAACTGAGGCATCCTACCTAATTAGAGAAGATTTTCTATTGCCACAATTTATGCATGGGACCTTTTTTTCGGGGGAGCCCTTTGGCTTTCTAAACATTTGCTCATATCTCATGTGTTTCACTTTCTTGTCCAATGCAACATGTGGTTTTTATCTCGCCTATTCTCCCTTTTGAAGAAACAGTTTCCTGTAAAATTTCTGGAGCATCCAAAGAAGTATATTGTACAATTCTTGTGTCTCAGATTTCGATCTGTAGAATCTACAAGACATGACATCCAATTTTCAGTTAGGTTTTATTATTACTGTGTTTTTCCTAACCTGTGTTCCAAACAAGCCTTAGGTCATTAACTTGTCTATGTTGCTACATACTACCTCCGTTTCAAAATAATTTGAAGTTCTAGCTTTGTCCTAAGTCAACTTGTTTAAGTTTGCTATAGAAAAATATATTAACATCTAGAACACTAAATTAGTCTTATGTGATTCTTTATTAACATCTAGACAGTACTAAATTAGTCTTATGAGATTGTACATGAAATATGTTTTCGTACTATGTATATTTGGTGTTGTAGATCTTAGCACATTTTTCTATGGAGTTGGTTAAACTTAAGCAAATTTAACTTAGGACAAACCTAGAACTTCAATTATTGTGGAACGGAGGAAGTGATCGTTTTTACTGGATGTAGAATTGGGATTCAAAACCCTGTAGGTAATATTGCATTTACATTTTGCTTTATCGAAATAAACTGCTACAAAATGTATTACTTCCAAGAGAATAAAGACGCATTAGAAGGTAGTGCACGTATGCGGGAATCAACCTACAAGCTATTTTCAGTAGTGCATTCCCCTTTGGTCTAAAAATACATAATAGTATTGCATTCTCCATTAACCTGCAGTACTATTATGTTTAATTTATTAGACAAAATTGGTACTTCATGAAAGGCAATCACTCAAAAGGAGACCCAAAGAACCGTGGAGCTCGTAAAGCAAAGCAAAACCAGAAGGGAAAAGGCTTATGCTAATGACGGGAAAAGGAGGAACCTTATGCTTATGATGCTAGCTACCTAGCTACTACTTGCTTATTTTAACGGACTAAAACAATGATCACTTACTCAAGATAGACAACGGTTTTAGTGGTACTCCCACTTTTGTACCATACAAGTAGCTTTTTATCTAGTCTGAAATGTGTCATTTGTCTAGTTAATTTCAGAATGGCAGTAACAAAATATGAATGGAGCAGCCTCCCATTAGAATCTACATCCAGGAGGAACCGAACACCTGTGCGGCCATGCCTCGCTTAAGGCCTCCTTCATCGACATGATTTTTAAGACTCAAGAACATAGTGTCATGCCATCTCCAGGATTTTTTTTTTCCGAATATCTCCAGGATTATATCGATGTTTGATCGTGCACAGGAAGAATATAAGATTGTTCGCAAGAGGTTGGAGTAGAAGTAAATATTCCTACAAAATATAGTAGTGCAGATAAATCTAAGAAAAGACCCCTACCCACTGTAATCATACAAACAAATTAAACACTCCACACAGAGAAAGTTCCAAGGTTTTAGACCCTCTCAGATTATTTTTGGAAAAGCCTTTGAATCAAAGAGAGACCATATACCCTTGCTTAATTTACCTCAGCACACATCCAACTGGAAATGGCAATTTGTCCAGGACAACGTACGAAGTACTTGTATATTGAACAAATTAAGCAAAGTTTTTTTCTTTATGCTCTCCTTATTTCTGTCTTTTGAGCGTTTGATGGAAAACCTTTAATGTCGTCCAGTACCAGGGGAATAAGATCCGTGAACGGATTACGGATATGTACCGGCCAGTGCCTGGCCACCGATCTTTCCTGTGGTTTGCCAAATGCCAAATTGCCAATTGCCGGAGGAATAATTAAAGTTGCTCTGCGCGTAGGGGAGGGGGTATATATTTCTTGGTGCTTGCCTGCCACCTTTCCTTCATGGTGTTTGCTGAAGCACCCGTGGCCCCCATTTGATCTCACAATAATGGAAATCTTTAGGGCAGGGCCTTTTTGTGTTGTGCCAAAAGGATTCTGGCAAGGTGCTAAATCTCCCCTCGCTGTCTGCCCATGATGATCCTTTTTTAATCAGTCTGTATGGATTATCTGAGCTACTACTAGGTGAAGTGATGTTCATATCACATGTAGCTGGGTGGCTCATACGTATGCATGAGAAGAAAGGCTTAATTTTGTGAGGCAGGCTTCTGTGAGCCTTTTTAACTCTTTTTCTTAGAGGCCAAGCTTGCATCTTTAGTGGACATGTTGTAGTGTAATTGTTGGTGATAAACTGATCTGTGCATACTCACCATGGACCAATTGTGTGATCTAACCATATCATAAGTTGCAACTTTTTCAGTTCAAGATAAATAAAATTCCACTTTTTAGTTTTAGTTATTTTGAGAAATACCTAATATAACTCGTGAATGCCTATGTAGTTACCTACCATATACACAGAGCCGCACAAAGAAACACACGGCTACACAACATCTACTAGGGGTTGGATTTGCAGAGCTCGAGGATCGGTGAAGTCAATAGAGACATGTTGATACCAACGAATACATCATTTACCGCCTTGGTGATATGGAACATGAGATTAATGTTCTCGGAGGGGCAATCAGCAAACCAAAAAAGGCAGTGGGAGACAATCTTACAAAATTTGAAAAAAAAAGAGGTCCAGGACGCATTCTTTTATGTTACACCTTGAGCTCTTTTTGTTGTTGTTGTTGTTGTTGTTGCAGAAACTCCATGACATGAGCATTTAACGACGCTTCCAGATTTTTTTGGACCGAAGACGTCAAACCAGACAGATCACTGCCGGTTTAGGTCAATGTAAACATGAATTACAACATGCAAGACATCATTTTTCCATTAACTCAGGGCCTAGAAGCTGCCATGAACCCACGACCTCCGGCCTCTAGCTAGTGCCGACCACCGAATCTCTAAACCTCGATGAGCATGAGCCCACCATCTTTACGAACGCAAATTAAAAACGGGAGCACAGCAAGGTTGAAGATCCACTTGCTCCGCCGCTCTACCAGTCAGTCAGCGACATGTGTGACCAAAGCTTCAAATCATTCACGGCCCTTTGCATAAATTTTCTAGACCGCCACGTTTGTCTCCGCTCTGCTCACATCACCCCTGGCCCTGGCCCTGTGGATGGAAATGGAATGTGGCGTCGGGTGGGGGCGCGCCCGGCGGCTCACGGGTTCGTGGAGCTGGGCAGGTAGTCTTGCCGTTCTCGTTTGGTGTTGTTTGGTGTCGTGCTTTGGTGACACCATCATAACGGGGGAGATTGGCCGATCGGGCGCGCACCACCTCCCGACGCAACGGACCAGTGCCCTCTCCCCGTCGTGCCCGCCCGTCACCCAACGCCCGGGCAGGCAGTGGATTATGGTCTGCGCCTTGGGCGGGCGCTCACAACTGAGCCGCAGCGCAGGCGGCGGGGCGGTGCTGCTGCCAATTTGGTCGATCGCATCGAAACTTCAAAAGGTCCTCCGGCTAAATAATTTCGGGAGGAGGCAGCATGGGCTCCACTGGGAAGTTGCGGACTGTGATCAGGGTGGGCGTATGGCCGGGCCTTGGCCTTTGGGCAGATGCGCCGGCTGAGCGTTCCTTGTGGATAAACCAAGGGGCTGCAGATGTTTCTCGAGGATAATAACTGGCCAACTTGTCGTGCTTAATTGCTGTACCATATCTATCCGTTTATGGGATCCAAATATTCGTTCGTGTTTCAGTTTTTTTTAAGCATGTAGTGTTTCGGTAGAATGTCAATGTGCTCAGTCAGTGATAACTTTTTTTTTGCGGGTCCGTCACTGATAACTTTGCGTCTTTGGCTATCAAGAAAAATAAATCATTTGCTTGCATGGCGAGCCCAGTTGTTCGTGATCGAGCGCAATGAGAAGAATCGCGATAATCGTTGGACATATAGCGCTTTGGTAGACTGTTAATGTGCTCAGTTAGTGATAACTTTTATTTTTCAGCCGCAAAAAAAAAAGAACTTTGCGTTTTTGGCTATCAAGAAAAAGAAAACATTTGCTTGCATGGTGAGCCCAGTTGATCGTGATCGAGCGCAGTGAGAAGAATCCTGATAAGCGTTGGAGCCTACGTTTCTGACCAGTTCGTTCCTTCAGAGTATGACGACGGCAAGTGCATGCAATGTATCAACCCCTTTCAACACTTCCACTTTGGCGCTACAGACGTCCTAGGCGTTGTGTTCTTCTCCGGACCTGTCGTCTGAAATTGACCAACGTAGCAGATTTTGCTGTGCCGTACGAGGACCAGGAGGTAAACACAGGTTGACTTGTCAGTACAGAGAACAACTTTGAATTGCATCTGCGCGAATGTCAACGCTAGCTGGCTACGAGCTATCCACGGGATGGCGCCCAAGTCAAACAAACAGATATGCAAAACTTTTGCCTCCGTTTCAAAAAGAAAAACAGATGATGCGCCTCCCACATTCATCACACGCATACCGAGGCCAACGCCCAGAAAACAAAACCCATCACAGATTGGCTTGTAAGAAATGGGGGCGGGCAAGAGCAAACGTTTGAGATCCAGCATCTAAACAAATTAGCAAAAGACTGCAACAAGTCCATGGTCATACTATGATAGCTAGCAAATCGTGAAAACATATATGTAAGCATGACTTACAGTGAATATTGAAACAACGATCATATTCCAACATCCACTTCAGCGTTTCTTTTCCAACAGAAATTTTCTTTTTCAAGGCATTCTACACAGGTACATTAGTCCAATGTCACTCTAGGTAGATGATATGTGTCCATTTTGCTCACAATTATCTGCTATGTTCCACTGACTACACTGGGAACATACAAGCCATAACCCAAGCTTATAGCCTGAAAGATAAACTTGACAGGCTGTGGCTTGGATCAGGTCGCGGCAAGAATGGCCGCCAGATTGGTCTTTCAGTGCAGATGAATACGACACCTTTTAACCACGCTTTACTGGCCTCTGAACATAAGATTTGTTCGGGTCTTCAGTCTTGAGCCTTGGAGGTTTGAGCTCTCCTTTCCGTGCCTGTAGAAATGAAACTATATGTCAAAAGAGTCATGGGTAACAAAAATACAACTTCTCAACTGCACTCTCTAACCTTCTTTCCTGTCTTCATGAAATCCCTCCAGCTAGAGACCTGCAAACCACAAACACATGGTATCAGACATTGCCCGTGGCAACAACTCGACAAAGCCTTTCATCATTTTCCAATAGGGTAATACTTGTAGGTAACTATTTAAATGGCCACAATCATAGTGTCCAGTTAGGATAAAATATTTAAATTTCTACAAATGAACTGCAAGCTTACTCGCTGGTCTCTCGTCTCCTCCCACTTCTCTTCATGCTCTCTCTTCCTCTTCCACATTTCTTTTGTTTCCTCCTCGTCCTTCTTCAGTCTTCCTTCTTCCTCTGATATCTGCATAGTGCACATGAACAAAGCTCAAGTGAGTGGCTCAACTGATGATGTTTGAATATGTTAAAGCCTATTACTTACCCTCATCTGCATTTTCCTCCGACGCCATTCTTTGTCTGTCAAAATCTCACGAACTTTAATTATTAGCTGCTTCTGAAATTCGTCCGATCTTTCAAACTGCTCTTCATACTTTCCCTGCACATAAGCAAGCCAATCAATGGATTTTCTCAAGTGCTGAAGATATATGAAGCTCAATAAGATGTTTCAAGGGTCTAGCAGAACAATCACCATTAAAAAAAATCGAGACAAGACTGCGAACAGGAAAACATCAAAACTGCAAGATTCCACATGATCATTGACATTAGCAAATGACTCATTTCATGGTATGGGAATCATTTTTTTTCTTCTGAAATGCTGTTATTCTCAAGTATCTAAAATCCCATCATACGCATGCAATGACTTCTAAAATAATTATCATTCCATGCAGTCAAGCAAGAAAGACAAACATGCATCACAGATCTGCGTGGTCATTAGAGAAACTGAAGCAAACAACAGGTCACTTCAATGGTGTACAAAGCAGCTAGTATATTATGAGGACATCTTTCTCCAAGAAACTGTTTTCACCAAATTGAAGAATAAATAAGTTCAAATCATAGAGTGCAACAGAATGAAGATCCGTTGTTTAAAAAGCTGAATTAGACCAGTGGTTGAACTCGAAAAAACCCATAACCAGCAACTTCAATGGTTGGGTTTCATTCAAGGACCATCTACATAACCTAGGGTGTGTTTGGTCGCGGTCATGGACCGGAATGTCACGGGTCCAACCCGTTCCTAGGCCTGTTCTCGCATTCAGTACACAGGTGGAACAGTCACCCCCTCGTTCCCACAGACCGAATATTCGGCCAAGATCCGGAACGGGGTGAGGCCTCCAAACTGAGCGGACGATGCGGAACCGCTCTTCTCCTCGCACTCCCGCAGCCCTATCCTCTCGTGCGGCTCCTCTCCTGCGTCTCTCCCCCTCCCGCGTTGGCACCACCGGCCCTCCTCCTCCGGTCTGCACCGCCGGCTGTTCTCCGAAGCACGTGCAGCGGGCGAGCGGGTGTGTGGTGGTCTTGCAGCGGGGCAACAGCGGCGGCACACACCGGGAAGCAACGGAGCAGCCGCTCAAAGAGCGACCGCTGACCACGCCTAGGTTCGCGCCGTCAAGAGCCGCGGTCGCGCGTGTGGAACGCCAAGGCCAAGCCGCGCATCCAGCCGTCCGTCATGCTCAGCTGTCGTATTGTTTTCTTGTAGCTGCTGTTTATCCTGTGGCTTCCGATTCTTGTAGCTCACACCCATGTTCGTTGCATGGATGGATGGATTTGATATGTTGATGTTCACACCCCTGTTCTGTAAATTATGTTACTGGTTCCGGGGAAAATCTGTGATAATAATCAGAATTATATATATAGTCTGCATTTGGGAAATGCGTTTTGCTTCTTGCCTTTGTTGATCCTGATACTGGTTGTTGGTTTGAGTCTCTGTCGCTATGAATCTTGGTTATCCGGTTCGGTTCAGCGAGGCAGACTGCAGTTGCAGGAACTGCTCGTCCAGAAAAGAGAAGTTAAATGTCCAATGGCTTTATTTTACGTCAAACTTTGGCACAGAATTAACAGTCAAAATGTTTATCTGCCTTAGTTGCATGGATGGATGACCACTTACAAATCCATTCCATTCCATCTATCAAACCATCAAACCAAACATCAAAATGTAACCATTCCATTCCCTCAAATTACCCATACCAAAGACAAGGACAGAACCGACCCATTATAGTGGAATGGAACCATGGCATTCCATTACACTTCGTTCCCGAACCAAAAACGCACCCCTAGTGAACCAGGCGGTTCTGGTGAAAACCCCATGAAACTGGGCATGCTTTAGAACCAGGAGGCGCTTGTTCCTGATACCTATGCTCATGTGTGAAATGCGTTCCCTGAGCTAACCCTCCCAAGGCTGCCTCTACCAGTCTGCATTCCATCCAATATCAGCTCCCCTTTCCCTTTGTTCTTCTATACTTCCTCATCCATTTACCATTTCACCCTCTCTTGATATTTTTGCTTGCTCTTTCTCAAACAGAGCCCCGGCGTAACAAGGGGCAGCTCAGCGTCACGAGGTGAATAGGCCACAGAGGTAGTGTCTTCACCATGAAAGCTCAGTGGCAATGGAATGGCTTATACATGACTTGATAAACCCCAGCAGAACCAGCTTGATTTATTAGATATTTGGATACAATGCTAGACGCTAGTTAAATGAATAATAGAATCTGGTGCCTAAACTTTGTACTGGATTAGATAATTCTAACAGAAAAACATGCTTGTTTCTGTTGGAGTTAGTTTGATTTTTGCAGGCAGCACTGGTTCCTTCATCTACAATTTTTGGCGTTATGCTTCTCTTTTCATGAGGGACTTCTCAATTTCACGCTGCTCTACATAACATTGTAGAAGAAAAAATGTGTATGACTAATAAAATATTATATCTACAAAACTGTTGGTCAGATAGTCAAACTGCTGCCTGTCCAGTTTTTAGATGTCAGCAGTCACCAATTAGGCTTGTTACTGACAAACGCTGGTTAAGAGAATCTCCGATGAGTGTGGGGTTTGATTTCCAGATGGCTTAAGTTTATTTAGACCATGAAACTAGCCCAAATTAGACCAGTTCATGTTGAGACATACTTCAAATTACTTTTCGCATTAATCTTTGTTTGAAACATGTTACTCCGAGCGATTGTTACTAAAAAGTCGATGACAACTCACACAACCTTTCATGGGATTGTCTTACCTCATCTACTTGGGATTTTATCTTGGATGCACTGTCTTTCCTCAACTCTTTTTTCCTTTTTGCCCTCAGTTCTTCTGAAATTTCTCAACACAAAATAATATCAGTTTTTGTTCTTCATATCTCCTTTATTATAAATTGAACAAATCACTGAGCTGATGTAATAAAAAATACGTTGGGTTAAAATAAGATTGCATCACACCTTTTGCAGAAGTAACTTGATCAAGAATGTACCCTCTTTCCTGTGGATCAAGTAGGAGCTGCTGTGCTTTTGCCAGGGCTGTTTATGAGTAGAGTAGGCAACGTTAAACAAATATACATCAATGCATAAACGACAAGAGAAGCGGAAGAATGCGACACTGGGAAAATAGTAAGTCACTGATGCGCAAAAGGTTGGTTAGTTACAACTAATTGCAAGAAGAGATCATGCAACACTTACTTATCCTGGTTTCTCTTGAAAAATGCATCTCCTACAGGGATGAAAAAATGCCTAATTCTAGAGTGATACAAAGGCTACTACCATCTGCAAACAAAATTGTACAGATTCATCTTCTAAGCTGACTTATCCATGTCGTAATTTGCACTCCGTTATCTGGACTTTTTGACTTGGTGTTGAGGCTAATAAATGAAAGATTGGTCCAGCTTTTTTCCTAGCTTGTCATGATTTTGGTACGTCCCTCTCTCCCAGAAAAATATATATGAAGTCATACGAAAGTATTAGTTTTGACGTGTCATGATCTTGTTTATGCCATTCATCTTGTTCTGCCGTCACCAAATAATATCTGTAAACCTGACCTAAATGAAGCCTACAACAACACAAGTGCAATACTGTCTCCTAACCTGATATTACTATGCATCACTATTACCATCTCATATGCTCCACATGGTCATGATTAGACAGTTCACATACCTCCGAAAGCTTCTTGTGCTTGTGGATGCTTGCACTTGTCAGGATGGACCAACAGTGACAACTACAAAAGGTACATGAAGCGACAACAATTAGCCAACAGTAAGGGGGGAAGACTAGAACTAACAGTGTAGTTCAATGTTAAATCCATGTTTTCTTACCTTCCTATATTGCTTCTTCACCTCATCCACAGAAGAATCAAAAGACAACTTAAGATGCTCAAAAGGGTTTAACTTGAAGCAACCAAGTATCCTGACAAGATTATAATGTGTTAGAAACAGAACGTAAAATCAAGAACACGGAAATAATCTGAATGCTTTTGTTTATTTTTTATCAACTGAATAATACGCCTGTTTGACACACATGGCATTTCAAACTTATCATTTTTTTAACATGCATGTACTGTATAAAGGGACCGAGTCCGGAATGATGATATACGAGATAGAGTTGGGGTAGCACCGATTGAAGAGAAGCTTGTCCAACATCGTCTGAGATGGTTTGGGCATATTCAGCGCAGGCCCCCAGAAGCTCCGGTGCATAGCGGACAGCTAAAGCGTGCTGATGATGTCAAGAGAGGTCGGGGTAGACCGAACTTGACATGGGAGGAGTCCGTAAAGAGAGATCTGAAGGATTGGAATATCACCAAAGAACTAGCCATGGACAAGGGTGCGTGGAAGCTTGCTATCCATGTGCCAGAACCATGAGTTGGTCGCGAGATCTTATGGGTTTCACCTAAGTTGTTGTTGCATGTCACTGTATAATTTCAAGGTACATTTATAAGTTTCCTCGCAGCATAAATCTCCCTCAATAACTTATGTCTAGTGTTCCAATAGAAAAGGACTAATCTAGACATGAAGGAGCTTTAAATAAGCTTAGAATATAGGATGATTAAATTCGGCTATTATGCTCAGCTACATGCCTTCTAGAGACTAAAATAACATCTAAAATCAGGAAAAAGACTAAAGGAGGAAGTACAACTAAAAATGAAGCTGAATCGGCCAATATTCAGTTTTGCACTGCTAGGGATCTCACTGATCAACTATCATGTGTCATTCCAAAAAACAGAACATGTATAGCAAGTTGCAGAGTATGCCTCCCTAGTCAGTAGTCAACCAACCATGTTTAATTGTTTATAATAGGTATAAGTAGTTATAATATTTAACCGGCTTCGAAACCGATAGCATAACAGTATGTCTGCTGGGCTCCATTGGACAGCATAAGCTAACACAAGAAGACATAGGTATCTTTGGTTGGTGTCCAAAAAGGAAGTGTACGAATATTTTGGTTGTGGACAAAACTTTGGTCCTTCTTTTGTTTGTATGGCTGCCAAAATTTTCGCATGTGACCATGCCACCTTGCCTATTCTGGTTCATTTTTCTTCCCAACATTGGCCAAAACATGAACAAGCAAAACCTTGACCAAAATTGGGCTCAAACAAAGCACAGCTCAAGGCACAAACGTAACGCAAGAGGCCAGTCCTTCTTGAATCCAAATTTATGAGCTCGGTACAAGTAAATATATCGCAAGAGGTTCTATATACGTCGGTCATGGCATGGGGTGCACAATATCAGAAAGGCTCTGGACGTCATTACCGTGCAGCCTGTGCACAACCTAACATAGCATACTAAACTACAAGAAAGCAAAGAAATAGCATCTTAGAAGCAGCAACGGATCATAGTATCTCATCACCACCAAAGTAGTATAGTAAAAGTGGAAAATTTTCCCAAACAACCGATTTCCACAAGGGGGGCATCAAATTCAAGGTTAAGTTGAGATCTATGAGCCGACTCATGGTTTGAGCGCGTGGAGGACACAAGTGAGAACAAGTGAACAAGTGAACAAGTGAGCGAACCGGACGACTTCGACCTAGGGTTCACGCGGACCCGGGCGGACCCCCGTCGCCGACCCAAAATTCAGCAGCAAGCAGCGGCTACATCTACTGCGTCGCACGATTGGCCACGAATTGCGCGACACCGATGGCGCTACTGGGGATCTGAAGCTACGTTGTGCCAGAAGGGAAATGATACCGCTCGAGGAGATGGGGGATTGGGAGGTGGGAGGGGGGAGGGGGGCGAGAGGAACCTGAGGACTTCGTTGTCGCGCTCGGCCTCGCTGACCTCGGCCAGGAAGCTCTTGAGGAGCTGGTCGTCGTCGGCCTCCGACGACCCCATGGGTGTACCGGGAGGAGGAGACAGGGGTCGCGGCTGGGGTGGGCTCCGGCTCTGGGAGCAAGACGAGAGCGCGTTGCGTCAGAGGGCACGAGGCCGAGAGAGGGACAGGGAGAGAGAAGGGACGGTGCGGATTTGTCGTGCTCCGAAGGGCGCAGCCCAAAGGGACTCAACTCTGGACCAGAGCTAACCAAACGGGCTGGCCCGGCCCATGCTAGTCGTGCCTGGCACGGCACGGCCCGCTGTCGCACGTTTAATAGCCGGGCCATGCCGTGCCGGCTGGTCGATCCAGGAGACCACATATGACCACATATAGGTTCTTAAAAAAACATATGACCACATATGGCTTTCATGGAACAACTAGTTAACAAGCACTCCTTCGGAAGCCTCGCCGATCAGCGCCACTTGGCACGCTATCAGCCACCCCACCACGTGTCGCGTTCTGGGCGCTCCCTCTGAATTTTGTTTTTTATTCTTTCGCACGCGTTTTCGGCTTTTTAAACGGGTTTTTTTATTTTCTTCGACATTTCAGTTTTCCACCGGTCTTACTTAACTTTTGAAAAAAAAAAATCGAGGGAAAAAAGCATTTCTTTTTTTTCTTTCGCAAGAGTCACGATTTTGTTTCCGCGAGAGGCACGGTTTTGCTTTCGCGAGAGTCACGGCCGTGCCTCTGGGAAACGAAAAAAACATGTTTTCTATTTTTTTTCCTTTCGAAAGAGGCATGGTTTTGGTTCCGAGAGAGGCACGGTTGTGCTTTCACGAAAGGCACGGCCATGCCTCTCGAAAACGAAAAAAACGCGTTTTCTGTTTTTTTTTCTTTCGAAAGAGGCACGATTTTGCTTTCGCGAGAGGCACGGTTGTGCTTTCGCGAGAGGCATGGCCGTGCCTCTCGGAAACGAAAAAAAACGCGTTTTCTGTTTTTTTTTTCACGAGAGGCACGGTTTTGCTTCCGCGGGAGGCATGGTTTTGTTTTCGCAAGAGGCACGGCCGTGCCTCCTCGGAAACGGAAAAAAAGCGTGTTTTCTCTTTTTTTTTTCTTTCACGAGAGGCACGGTTTTGCTTCCGTGAGAGTCACGGTTGTGATTTCGCGAGAGGCACGGGCGTGCCTCTTTCGGAAAGGGAAAAACCAGTGCTCCCGGTTTGGCTTTTTTGTACGGTTTTTTTCGTCCGATTTTTTCGTGAAAAAAAGCTTGTCAAACGTATCAACATGGGGTCTAGTTTTGAAGATCTCGATGCAAGCAATCTAACGGTGAAAACTTTTTAAGATTTGGATGCACGGTTTAAGAGATAAAACGTTTCGAATAAATGAATCTACGAAAAAAGGGAAAACTCTCAGGTTGCGACAAGTGGCACACATGCAGCGCGCCACTTTTCGCAACCTAGGAGTGGTGGGAGTGATCTTTGCAATGAGTACTCCTTAACTAGTGTTTCGTTGTTTCCTTTGTTGTTTCTTCAGGGTTTTTTTCGTTTTTCTTCTGCAGTATTTTGCTCTCAGTTTTTCACTTTTTCGTCCGGTTTTCGGTTGTTTTGTTTTATTTTTTATTTTTCTGTATTGGTTCCTTTTTTACTTTCAGTTTTTCTTTTACATTTCTATTTTTCTGTTTCTGTTTCTTTTCCTGTTTTTTTCTCTTTTATTACGTATCCTATATACATAAGAAATTGATCTTCACTATTTTATTTATCCCAGCATGCACACATGTCACCTCATCAAAGGCTTACCACTACATGCATGAGACAAAATTTTCATTATTAATTGATCTTATGCACACTTTTCACCTCACCACACATGCCACCTCATCAGAGGTCCACTCATAATGCATGAAAAAAAGTTTTCCATTATGTTATGCCACTTATATTCGAAATATTTTCTAACTACACAGTAATCAATTACGATATATAATATTTATTTATTTAGCTTAAGGTCATATATTAATTTGATATGTGGGCGGACCGGTGTGTAACGCCCACGATGCGGCTATATCTCCCACGTGTCGAGGCACGACTTAGAGGCATAACCGCATAGTGGTTTTGTCGTAAGAAGGGTCATCTTCACACAATCCCATGTAATGAACAAGAATGGGATAAAGAGTTGGCTTACAATCGCCACTTCACACAATACATAAATAAATATCATACATCATCCAAAATACAATCATATCGACCGACTACGGTCAAAAACCAGATGAAAATAAGACAACCCCAAATGCTAGATCCCCGATCGTCCCAACTGGGCTCCACTACTGATCATGAGGAAAAGACACATAGTAACGACCACGTTCCTCGTCGAACTCCCACTTGAGATCGACCACATCATCTGCACTGCCATCGTCGGCACCTGCAACTGTTTTGGTAGAATCTGTGAGTCACGAGGACTCAGTAATCTCACACCCGCGAGATCAAAACTATTTAAGCTTGAAGGAAAAGATGGTGCAAAGAGGTGGAGCTGCAGCGGCAAAAGCATATATGATGGCTGACATACGCAAGAGAGAGCGAGAAGAGAAGCAATGGAACGGACGTCATCTAGCAATGACCAATAAGTGATCCTGAACACCTACTTACGTCATTCATAACACAGACCGTGTTCACTTCCCGGACTCCGCCGAGAAGAGACCATCACGGCTACACACGCAGTTGATGTATTTTAAATGGGTCAAGTGACAAGTTATCTACAACCGGACATTAACAAATTCCCATCTGCCTCATAACCACGGGCACGGCTTTCGAAAGATAATACCCTGCAGGGGTGTCCCAACTTAGCCCATCATAAGCTCTCACGGTCAACGAAGGATAAAGCTTCTCCCGGAAAGACCCGATCAGTCTCGGAATCCCGGTTTACAAGACATCTCGACAATGGTAAAACAAGACCAGCAAAACCGCCCGAATGTGCCGACAAATCCTGATAGGAGCTGCACATATCTCGTTCTCAGGGCACACCGGATAAGTCAAGCTACGAGTAAAACCAGACCTCGAGTTTCCCCGAGGTGGCCCCGCAGGCTGCTCGGTTCAGACTTGGCAGAAAACAGAGCATGGCAGAAATAATAATATGTAGGCCTCTTTCTGAGCTTGATGCACTCACTACAGAGCAATGCACTACTAACCAAGCACACCTACAGCAAGATGGCATGTTTATGAAGCTATACATGGCAAGAACAATTGCATAGAATGTATGGATCAACCACAATAAGCTTGGCAAAATTGCATATCATGTTAGGAATCTGCCAGAAATATTTTATAGCAAAAGTAGAGCATGATTGAGTCATGCTATGGCACTCCATAATTGCAAACAATTACAGGAATGGATCAATTACAACTATAGCTACAAAACATCCTTACTGAACATCTCCAAAATATGCATGGATCTCTCTGTAGCATCAAGTTTACATGGCAACAAAATTACAGCAGACAAGGACTTCGAGAAATCACTGTCCCTGAAATCAGAAATATTACGGGGCCTACTTTGCATGCTTGTGCTAGTCACCACAAAGATCAAAAAAATACATGGACTACAGCAATGGAAAGATGGCATGGCATACTTCAAAACACATGTAGAGCTCATGCTCAAAAGATGCACAGATTAAATGATACAAAAATGACAAATCTCCAAGTTCTGATAAGAACCAGAGAATAACAGCAACTAGCCCTCTTCCAACAGAGATTTGGGCATCAAGATGACCTCTAATGAACATAGTTCAATTGAACAAAATGAAGAGCATCGCGAGACGAACAATTTGACATATTACACGCGCGAATCGGAGCTACATGCAAGGAGTTATGGCATCACGAACAAGTGCACATGCTGAGAAAATCTGAGGACAGGAAAAAAAGGGGCAAGAAAAGTCAACGCGGAGGCTACCAGATCGGATCGAGCACCGGGGCTCGTGCTCGTCGCCGGTCGGGAGAGAAGAGGAGGCGGGCGGCCGGAGAGGAGAAGAGGCCGGAGGCGAGGTCGCCGGCGGCGGGGGCGGCGCGGTCGCCTGC
>NC_057805.1:372504591-372514286 GCF_018294505.1 Triticum aestivum
GCGTCGGGCGGCGGAGGTCCGAGCCGGTGGGCCCGCGACGGGCCGGGCGGGCCGGTGCGGGGCGGCGAAGTGGGGCGCCCGGGGGTGACGTGGCGCGCCCCTATTGGCTGCGGCCGACGGCGGGTTTTCGTCCGGCGGCGCTAGACGCGTCTGCCCGCGGAGAGGAAAATTTTCTAGGGTTGATCTGTGATTCGTTTTCGGGGGAGATGCAAATAAATAGGTAGAGGGAGCTAGGAGACTCCAAATGAGGTGCGGTTTTCGCCCACACGATCGTGATCGATCGACCTAGAGCATGGAAGAGAGTTTGGTGGGTTTTGGGCTGGTTTTAGAGGGAATTTTTGCTGGACACTCAAATGGACATTGCGGATGCCCGGTTAACCGTTGGAGTACCAAACGACCTCCGAATGGAACGAAACTTGACCGGTGGTCTCCGGGTGGTATATTAAGGCCACTTGACAAGCCTCGGTCCATTCCGAGAAAGTTTGACACCCGCACATGAAAGAAAACAAGAGGGGTGCACCGGAGGAGATAGGAGCGCCGGATTGCAAAACGGACAACGGGGAAAATGCTTGGATGCAAGAGACGAACACGTATGCAAATGCAATGCGCATGATGACATGATATGAAAATGCATGACATGGCAAAATGCAAAATGAAAAACAAAACCCGACCACGGAGGGAATAACATATCACAAAGCCGGAAATGGCAAGAGTCGGAGTTACAAATATGGCAAGTTACATGCGGGGTGTTACAACACTCCACCACTACGAGAGGATCTCGTCCCGAGATTTAGGACTGAAAGAACTCCGGATATTCGGAACGGAGATCGTCCTTGCGTTCCCAGGTGGCTTCCCGGTCGGAATGGTGCGACCACTTCACTTTCAGGAATTTGATTGACTTGTTGCGAGTCTTGCGCTCAGTTTCTTCAAGAATAGCAACGGGGTGCTCATGATAAGACAAATCTTCTTGGAGGTCAATCTCTTCGAAGTTGATAGTGCGCTCAGGCGCCTTGAAGCACTTGCGGAGCTGTGACACGTGGAACACATCGTGCACGTTCGCGAAGTTGGAAGGAAGCTCAAGTTGATAGGCGAGGTCGCCTCTTTTGCCAATGATCTTGAAAGGACCCACGTATCTAGGGGCAAGCTTCCCTTTGATACCGAAGCGACGAGTGCCTTTCATTGGAGAGACGCGGAGGTAGACATGGTCTCCGATCTCGAAAGCCAAATCACGATGCTTACTATCATAGTAACTCTTCTGGCGCGATTGCGCGGCTTTGAGATTATCACGGATGACTTTACGCATTTCTTCAGCTTCAGTGATTAAGTCATTGCCAAGAAGTTGGCGTTCACCAGTCTCTGACCAATTGAGAGGAGTACGGCACTTTCTGCCATAGAGAATCTCGAATGGGGCCTTGCCCGAACTCGCTTGGAAGCTGTTGTTGTAGGAGAATTTAGCATATGGAAGACAATCTTCCCATTTCATGCCAAAGGAAATGACACAAGCCCTGAGCATATCTTCAAGAATTTGATTGACTCGCTCGACTTGGCCACTAGTTTGAGGATGGAAAGCTATGCTGAAGCGAATGTTTGTGCCCATGGCCTTCTGGAAGGAGTCCCAGAACTTGGAGGTGAAGATGCTTCCACGATCAGAAGAAATCAATTGTGGAATGCCATGCAAGGAGACAATTCTAGAGGTGTAAAGCTCTGCCAGCTGAGCTGCTGTGATGGATTCTTTGATTGGAAGGAAATGAGCCACTTTAAAAAGCTTGTCGATGACAACGAAGATAGCATCATTTCCGCGCTTGGACTTGGGAAAACTAGTCACGAAGTCCATTTCGATGTGATCAAACTTCCATTCTGGTATAGCAAGAGGTTGAGGAGACCAGCTGGTCGTTGGTGTTCTGCTTTCACTCTTCGACAAACATCACATTCATTCACGAATTGAGCAATTTCTCGCTTCATTCGAGTCCACCAATACGACTGCTTGAGGTCATGATACATCTTCGTACTTCCAGGATGAATGGATAGGAGAGAATTGTGCGCCTCGTTCATTATGACTTTCCTTAGATCACCTTTAGGAACCACAAACCGGTCCTCGAAGAATTAAGTGTCCCTGTCATCAATGCGATAGCACTTGTATTTGGAAAGACCCTTGTCGATACCACGTTTCACCTTCTTCACCATGGCATCAAGGAGTTGTGCCTCACGAATTTGATCTTCCAAAGTAGGAGAGACTAAGAGGTTGGCAAGAAAGCCTTGAGGAACAACTTGGATATTCAGCTTGCGGAAAGCTTCACAAAGATCCGGTTGGAAAGGCTTGAGAATTAAGCTGTTGCAATAAGCCTTCCTGCTTAAAGCATCTGCAATGACATTAGCCTTGCTTGGAGTATATTCAATACTCGGATTGTACTCTTCAATCATTTCGACCCATCGAGTCTGCCTGAGGTTGAGGTTCGGCTGAGTGAAGATATACTTGAGACTCTTGTGATCGGTGAAAATGTCCACTTGTCTTCCCAACAAGAGATGTCTCCACGTTATTAATGCATGGACAACTGCCGCCAACTCAAGATCGTGAGTGGGGTAGTTCTTCTCATTGGGCTTCAACTGACGAGAGGTATAGGCCACAACTTTCTTCTCTTGCATTAACACGGCACCGAGACCTTGGAGAGAAGCATCACAGAAAACTTCAAACGGCTTGGATTCATCAGGAGGAGTCAAGACATGAGCTGTGACTAGTTTCTCTTTGAGAGTGTTGAAAGCAACGTCACACTCAGGAGACCAGACATATTTCACATGCTTCTGAAGGAGGTTGGAAAGAGGCTTTGCAATCTTGGAGAAATTCTCAACGAATCTTCGGCAATAGCTTGCAAGACCCAGAAAACTGCGGAGCTGCTTGGCATTTTGAGGAGGTTCCCAATTCACAACTGCAGACACCTTCTCGGGGTTAACAGCGATGCCCTTGGCAGAGATGATGTGACCAAGGAAAAGAACTTCATCGAGCCAAAACTCACATTTAGAGAACTTTGCATAGAATTGATACTCTCTGAGCTTGTCGAGCACCAATCGCAAATGTTTGGCATGATCCTGCTTGTTCTTGGAGAAGACCAAGATATCATCGAGATACACCAGAACGAATTCATTGGTATAGGGGTTGAAGATGTAATTCATCATCCGAGAGAATACTGGAGGAGCATTGATAAGGCTGAAAGACACGACAGTATATTCATAAGAACCAAAGCTTGTTCTGAATGCTGTCTTGGGAATATCTTCTTCACGAATGCGAATCTGATGATAACCCATACGAAGGTCAAGCTTCGAGAATACTTTAGCACCTTTGAGTTGCTCAAATAGCTCATTGATGTTGGGAAGTGGATACTTGTTCTTGATTGTCTTCTTGTTCAATGGACGGTAGTCGACACAAAGTCGGTCCGTGCCATCCTTCTTCTTGACAAAAAGAACACCACAACCCCATGGAGAAGAACTCGGTCTGATCAAACCCAGACGCTCTTGTTCATCGAGCTGTTTCTTCAATTCCTTCAGCTCGTTAGGTCCAAGCTTGTATGGACGCTTGCAAACGGGTTCAGTACCAGGCTCTAGTTCGATAACGAACTCAACTGGCCGGTGAGGAGGCATACCCGGAAGCTCTTCTGGAAAGACATCTTGATACTCACAAACGACTGGAATTTGCGAGATGGCATTCAATTCGCCCTTCTCATTGAGAGAGAAAAACCGAATGGTTTCATCACGAGCGGCATAAACAATCACATCCTCAGACGAGTGTGTCAATTGAATTTCCCTGGCAGCACAATCAAGTTGAGCCTTGTGCTTAGAAAGCCAGTCCATCCCGAGAATTAGATCAATATCCGAGTCACCAAGAACAATTGGAGAAGACTGAAATTCATAGTCGCCCATCTTGATGGAAACATCCGGAACCATCATACTAGAACTCAAACGTTTGCCCGGAGAAACGACATCCATGGGTTTACCCAGATGAGAACAAGTGAATTCATGCTTGGCAAAAAACGGTCTTGACATGAAACAAAGCGATGCACCAGTATCAAAAAGAACTTTTGCAGGAATATCATTAACAGGAAGATTACCCATTATCACATCAGTAGATTCCTCCGCTTGAGCTGCATTCATCATGTTCACCTTTGTAGACTTTCGATTATGCTTGACCACTGCATTGCTGGAAGATCTGACAGGAGGAGGAGGAGGAAGACGCCTTTGGTTGAAGCACTTGTTAGCATAGTGACCTTTCTGCTGACATTTGTTGCAAGTCATCTCTGAGAGTGGACGGTGATAAGGAGCATTGAACTTTGGAGCTTGATTCTGAGACTTGTTCTGATAGCCAGAGTTGGAAGAGTTGGAAGAACCATGGCCACCTTTGTTCTTCTGCTGGTAAGGCTGACGAAACGGAGGAGGAGGAGGCAACCAGAACTTCTGTTGCTTAGCTGTCACAAGTGAGGAAGAAGAAGACTGAACTGCGTCTCTGACTCTCTTCTTAGAAGCCTCACACTTGAGCTGAGCAGCCTCTTGCTTCAATGCCATATTATAGAATTGATCAAACTGAGTAGGCTCAACAAGAACGAGAGCTAACTGCAGATCCTCTCTAAGGCCACCTCTGAAGTGATAGATCATGCTTCTCTCATCAGGAACGTCTTGTTTAGCGAAGCGAGCAAGTTTCTGAAACTGGATGTTGTATTGATACACAGACATGTTTCCTTGCTTGAGATTGCGGAACTCCTCACGCTTGCTCTCAACAACACTTTGTGGAATGTGGTGCGCTTTGAAGTCCCGACAGAAGTCAGTCCAAGTGATCACACGACCTCCTCTGGAATCTTTGTATTGTTGATACCAATCAGCAGCTTGGTCCTTGAGCTGGAAAGAAGCGAACTTGACATAGTCCTCAGGCCTGACATTGCTACATTCAAAATGCTTGTTGATGTCCACGAGCCAATCATCGGCATCCGTGGCCTCGACACAGTAGCTGAAAGACTTGGGCTGATTTGCGAGAAACTGGTTGAGAGTGGCAAAGTGAAACTGATTGTTGCCTTGACCTTGATTGCCTTGATTGCCTTGCCCTTGAGTGCGTTCTTGCAAGAGTTGCAGAATCATCTGAGCATTGGCGTTGGTGGCTGCCATGATAGCCTGCCATGCCTCCGGAGGCGGAGGTGGTGGCGGAGGGTTCGCTTGACTCCCTTCATTGCGATCCGGATTCTGACGCGTTGGCGGAGCCATCCTGAAGAGGGTGACATCCGTTAGCATCTTGATAGACAAATAGATAAGTAGAATCAACGGATAGAAATTGCAACATATAGTCTTCACAATAAACATTCGAACGAAGATGAACGAATGAATTCCGTAGTAAATCATCACACTTCCATAAGTTGAGAAGCCACTTGAAAAAGATATGGAAACAACATATGAATTCGAAGCAACTCGAATACCACAATACAAAACAAAACAAAGTATTGGCTTGCAGAATAAGCCGAAACAAACATATGATAGAGGTTTCGTCCGAAGTTTTCGTGGTGGGGCCCACACAGGCTCAATCATACAGCACCATCATGTACAAGGCTGTGCACATGACATACGAAGCGTCCCCGAGTCGGCATAGCCATGGACTCTTTAAGACACTACGAGACCACTGTAAAATCAACCGTATACAGGCGGACCACTAGACGTCGAACCCCAATCTCATATCATGCGTCTGTCGGAAAGATATCCTAAGGCTACTAGAATTCCCACTTATAAACTCCCGAAACTTTCTGGTTATGCAATCTGGTGTAGAGGATACAGGGGACACAAAATATATCACCCAAACTAACAATCCCTAGATCCAGCTGTATCCATCCGTCAACACATAACCAAGAAATTTTCGAAAATCGTTTACCTCAACCTTCGAAAAAAACATCCGTTATACAAGTTATGGCAATACTCCCGAACTCCCGCCCCAGTACTGGGTGGCGTCGAGGTGATCTCACCAACAACTGCATAAAAGAGATTTCGATGTCGGCGAAACTCAGGTATTCCAGAACTGCAACGATAAAATTGTGACGACAACACCTCGGAGCTCAACTCCCCGGGACACTGCCACAACCCCTAAATGACAGGAGGCACCAAGAACAATGTTCTCGTCACAAAACCATCGGAACGATTCCAAGATACCCGCGTGATCCTAAAAATTTTTTTGGTGAAATTTGAGGAGAGAATAGTCAAAACTTCTACGTCAGGAGACCTCACCAGAGCGACGAAGGGACTGAGGAGTAAAAAGAATCCTACTCTCCGATATATATAATCCTAAGACTCAAAACATTTTTGTTCTAGACTCAACAACGCCAGCGATTCGATCAAGCAGGGGGCTCCTAAGTCGGGGATGGCTCTGATTACCAACTTGTAACGCCCACGATGCGGCTATATCTCCCACGTGTCGAGGCACGACTTAGAGGCATAACCGCATAGTGGTTTTGTCGCAAGAAGGGTCATCTTCACACAATCCCATGTAATGAACAAGAATGGGATAAAGAGTTGGCTTACAATCGCCACTTCACACAATACATAAATAAATATCATACATCATCCAAAATACAATCATATCGACCGACTACGGTCAAAAACCAGATGAAAATAAGACAACCCCAAATGCTAGATCCCCGATCGTCCCAACTAGGCTCCACTACTGATCATCAGGAAAAGACACATAGTAACGACCACGTTCCTCGTCGAACTCCCACTTGAGATCGACCCTATCATCTACACTGGCATCGTCGGCACCTGCAACTGTTTTGGTAGAATCTGTGAGTCACGAGGACTCAGCAATCTCACACCCGCGAGATCAAAACTATTTAAGCTTGAAGGAAAAGATGGTGCAAAGAGGTGGAGCTGCAGCGGCAAAAGCGTATATGGTGGCTGACATACGCAAGAGAGAGCGAGAAGAGAAGCAACGGAACGGACGTCATCTAGCAATGACCAAGAAGTGATCCTGAACACCTACTTACGTCATTCATAACACAGACCGTGTTCACTTCCCGGACTCCGCCGAGAAGAGACCATCACGGCTACACACGCAGTTGATGTATTTTAAATGGGTCAAGTGACAAGTTATCTACAACCGGACATTAACAAATTCCCATCTGCCTCATAACCGCGGGCACGGCTTTCGAAAGATAATACCCTGCAGGGGTGTCCCAACTTAGCCCATCATAAGCTCTCACGGTCAACGAAGGATAAACCTTCTCCCGGAAAGACCCGATCAGTCTCGGAATCCCGGTTTACAAGACATCTCGACAATGGTAAAACAAGACCAGCAAAGCCGCCCGAATGTGCCGACAAATCCCGATAGGAGCTGCACATATCTCGTTCTCAGGGCACACCGGATAAGTCAAGCTACGAGTAAAACCAGACCTCGAGTTTCCCCGAGGTGGCCCTGCAGGCTGCTCGGTTCGGACCAACACTCGAAGGAGCATTGGCCCGGGGGGGTTAAAATAATATGACCCTCGGGCTCGCGAAAACCCGAGGGAAAAGGCTTAGGCGGCAAATAGTAAAACCAAAGTTGGGCCTTGCTGGAGGAGTTTTATTCAAGGCGAACTGTCAAGGGGGTCCCATAAATCACCTGACCGCGTAAGGAACGCAAACTCAAGGAACATAATCCCGGTATATCAGTAACTAGGGCGGCAAGAGTGGAACAAAACACCAGGCATAAGGCCGAGCCTTCCACCCTTTACCAAAATATAATTAGATGCATTAATTAAATAAGAGATATTGTGATATTCCAACATATCCACGTTCCGACATGGAACAAACTTCAACTTCACCCGCAACTAGCAACGCTATAAGAGGGGCTGAGCAAAAGCGGTAACTTAGCCAAACAACGGTTTGCTAGGAAAGTATGGTTAGAGGCTGACATGGAAAAATGGGAGACATGATATAGCAAGTGATAGGTAGCGGAGCATGGCAATAGAGCGAACAACTAGCAAAGCAAAGATAGAAGTGATTTCGAGGGGTGGTCATCTTCCCTGCAAGGTTCTCAGAGTTGTCGAAAGCTTGATCCTCGTAAGCGTACTCAACAGGTTCCTCGTTCACGAACTCGTCTCCCGGCTCTACCCAAGACAAGAACACAAGCAACGGAACCACAATCAATCACGAGGAATGCTCAAGCAACATGATGCAAAACATGTATGATATGCGAGATATATGCGGTGCATATGCGTGCTCCAGAAGGAAAATGATGAACATGGCAGTAACTTGGCAAACCAAGCATGCCACTGGAAAGATGAGATGATTTCGGTCGAAATCGATATAAAGATCACCGGAAACGGATGCACGGTTTGCAAATGGCAATCAAAACAAGAATGACACGAATCTGCGATTAACAACATGATAGCACTTAAGATGCAACAAACAACAATGCTACAGCACCCCAACATAGCAACAAAGCACATGGCAGTAATCTACAGGAGATGCTTGACAAAAGATGAACACTGAACTACGGCTATTTCACAACATATCAAGCTTAAACAAGCATGGCAAAAGTTCAAAATATAACAGGTTCACAGACTTAGTGAAAAACTGAACATGGCAGAAAACAGCATCAGGTAGCAATGTTTAGAGCACGAAATCAACATGCTACAGGAACTTAACATAGCAAAACAAGGCATGGCATTGATCTACTAAATGCATATGACAAAAGTCCCTTACTGACCCTAAGACAAAAAGGACCAGAAGATATGATGGCAAGCATGTAAACATAGCAAGTTTCGTTAACAGGTTCCAGACTTGGCAGAAAACAGAGCATGGCAGAAATAATAATATGTAGGCCTCTTTGTGAGCTTGATGCACTCACTACAGAGCAATGCACTACAAACCAAGCACACCTATAGCAAGATGGCATGTTTATGAAGCTATCCATGGCAAGAACAATTGCATAGAATATATGGATCAACTACAATAGGCTTGGCAAAATTGCATATCATGTTAGGGATCTACCAAAAATATTTTATAGCAAAAGTAGAGCATGATTGAGTCATGCTATGGCACTCCATAATTGCAAAAAATTGCAGTAATGGATCAATTACAACTATAGCTACAAAACATCCTTACTTAACATCTCCAAAATATGCATGGATCTCTCTGTAGCATCAAGTTTACATGGCAACAAAATTACAGCAGACAAGGACAGAGAAATCACTAAGTCCGTGAAATCAGAAATATTACGGGGCCTAATTTGCATGCTTGTGCTAGTCACCACAAAGATCACAAAAATACATGGACTACACCAATGGAAAGATGTCATGGCATACTTCAAAACACATGTAGAGCTCATGCTCAAAAGATGCATAGATTAAATGATACAAAAATGACAAATCTCCAAGTTCTGATAAGAACCAGAGAATGACAGCAACTAGCCCTCTTCCAACAGAGATTTGGGCATCAAGATGACCAATTGAACAAAATGAAGAGCATCGCGAGACGAACAATTTGACATATTACACGCGTGAATCGGAGCTACATGCAAGGAGTTATGGCATCACGAACAAGTGCACATGCTGAGAAAATCTGAGGACTTAGGAAAAAAAGGGGCGAGAAAAGTCAACGCGGAGGCTACCAGATCGGATCGAGCATCGGGGCTCGTGCTCGTGCTCGTCGCCGGTCGGGAGAGAAGAGGAGGCGGGCGGGCGGAGGCGAGGTCGCCG